>NW_026623467.1:1126498-1180339 GCF_030028575.1 Malurus melanocephalus | reverse complement strand
GGATTATTTGCTATCCTAAGTGTCTGTGGAAACCTGCAAAGAAAAAAAAAAAAAAAAGGAAAAAGAAAAGAAAATAGAAGCATTTGAGTAAAAAGCACAGGGCTGTGCATGGGGAGAGCTGGGGTGTTTTCTGCCACTGACACCCTGTGAGATTGTGGCAAGTGTCATCATTCCCCTGGCTCCAGGTTTTGCAGAGCAGGGACATGAATCCATCCCAGGGTAGATGTGCAGTTTGATCTACTCCAGAGCAAAAAATGCCGAATGATCACTGAAAAATCAAAACTGCTTCTATGCTATGAGGTACCACCTCAGGGCTGGAAAAGCACAAATAAAGGAGGTCCCCTTTGCTCCCTCCCCAGTGGATACTGGCACTGGAGGGCAAATACCAAGAAGTGCTCTTGAACCCAGGTTTTCTGTGAAGCCAGCATGGCTTGCGAGTTCTCAGCTGGCAGCACAGATTTTTGGCATCACATATTTTTAGAATTTAGTGAATCTTTATTCCTCTCTACCCTGAGATAAAAATACACAAAAAATTGCACAACACAGGGGTTCTTTAAAAGTAGATTTTAAACTGAACACATATATCTATCTCCTCTCTGCCTGGTTTTGCTGAGAGCAGACTGTTGTTCTGCATGGCTGTCATGGTTTAACTGCAGCTGGCAGCACACAGCTGCTTGCTCACTCCCAGCACTGGGATCAGGAAGAGAATCGGGAGAGCCAAAGTGAGACAACTCATGGACTGAGGAAAAAATACATCAATGGGTAAAGCTAAAGTTGCACGCACCAGGAAGGCAAAACAAGGAATAAATTCCCTGCTTCCCATGGGCAGGCAGGGGTTCAGCCATCTCTGGGAAAGCAGGGCTCCATCACACAGAGCTGTTACTGGGGAAAACAGGAACTCCAAAGATCTCCCCCTTGCCCCTTCTTCCCCAGCTTTTTATGCTGAGCACATGGTGTGGGATGTGCCTTTGGTCAGTGGGGTCAGCTGTCCTGGCTGTGTCCCCTCCCAACTCCTTGTGCACCCCCTGCCCACTCCCTGCTGGGGTGGGGTGAGGAGCAGGAAAGGCCCTGACTGGGTACAAACACTGTTAAATAATAACAAAAACTTCATCTGTTATCAACACTGTTTGCAGCACAAATCCAAACTACAGCCCCATACCAGCTACTGCAAAGACAATTCACCCTACCCCAGTTAAACCAGCAGGGCAGCCAGCAGCATCTCTGGAGCAGCGAGTTCTGCATCATCTTTCAAGGCTGCCTGGGGAGGAACTGTGTAACTTTGCCCAAGTACCGGTGGAAGCCTTGGCCTTGAGAAGGGAACTCTCCTCGCTCCACCCACAGAGATTCTGCACTGAAGCATTAGAATTGCTATCTTCTTCAGCATTCCAGACATATGCCTTCATTCCTTCCTGCTGCTGCTCTTACCCCTGTGAAAATCACACTCTTTTTAGCAGAAAGATTCCTAATTTACACCACGGTAAATAAAAGAAACTGGCTGGGAAATTTTCCAGGGTAGTGAACACAAATAGGTTTTGTGTAAAAGAGGAATCATCCTTCAATCATTGTCACATTTGCTGCAGCGCCTGGGCATCCCACTGTTTTTGCATTATGGGACTAATGTAAGAATACTATCAATCCATTTCATTTCCTCATTCATAATTTTGTATATAGGTCAAGTGTTACCATTTATTTGCTTCCCTCACACAAGAAGCTATGATTAATATCAGTCATAAACAAGCTCCTTAGCTCTGTGTTTATGCATTCCTATTTCTGGCAGGACCTGCCCTTCTAAAGCATAAACTTTTACGACTGTAAAAACTACCAGGCAAATAACAAAGTCCTGCTTCAGCATCTGTTTTTTACCCAATCCTCACCCACGAGCTGCTCCTCGGTGCAAATTCGCCACGAGCTGCAGCACTTTTGCCGTATTCACATATGAATCATTTCGCTCGTAAATGAAGTACAACTGTTGCCGGAGTGAAATGTGGCAGCTGCTTAACAGCACATAATGAATCCACGGAGCTAGATCCTACTGCCACTCGGGGGAGGGGGGGATTTGGTGTGAAAAATACATCTCTCCAGAGCCCTATTTTCAGAAGAAATATCCGCCGACTTCAGAAGCACAGTGGGAATTCTTCAGGAATAAAAATAAAAATAGAAAAAATAGGCAGCCTGCTACTGACACCCATATTAGCACTAGAATTTCCCAGTGGAATATTTTTCCTTCAGAAAAATGCAATTCTGTCAAAAATGAAAGCCACTAACAATGAATTTTCTCCATGAGAAAGACACAATACATTTCAATAATGCCACTGGGCTCCATTCTGATTTTGCAATAGTTGCATATTTTGCTTATGAAAAACCCATCACTTCAGGATCATCTCTGCATTATCCAAAAGGTTTAACATTGCAATGTAAAAAAGATTTCAAGCAATGTAAAAAAGATTTCAAGTGTTATTGCAGTAGCTCTCCGCATTCGGTCTGACATTATATTTCAGAATGTGATTTCCCAGGAAATTTTGGACTTTGTTTTTCATTTGAATGAAGAATGGAATATGATAGCACTTCGAATACTGAAGCTCTACGAAACCTCTACACAAGTTTGACCCCTCAGCAGCCAGGAGCAAAACTCTCCTTGAGGATAAGCCTATCCCATCACCAGGAGTAGCATCAAAGCATTTTTTAAACAGAGTCATCATGACATCGTCCTTGCAAGAGACATGGACACCCTTCCAGTGGTTACAGCACTGCAGTTTTGCTTTACCAAACCTTGCTAATAAATGCTTGGAAAGGTCAGTGAAGGAGCACTTTTACCCCTTTCCCCTTGGTATCCTCATCCCTCTCTTCATAAACAGCTTTTGGGATCCTTTGTAGAGGACACATCAAAAYGAAGCTCTTGTTTCCATCAGCATGTTAGCCCTTACTTGGCATTTCTGCCTCCAGCCTCGTTAAAGCCCCGTGGCGATGAGAAAATTTATTTCACGCTTTTTTGGTTTGTTTTTGTCTTGGTGTGAACAGATTGCGACAGGCTCACATTTGTTTGTTTTCCAGCAACATTCCCGCCGTCCTCTGATGGAGAATCCTTGGCCTGCAGATCATTCCCATGGTTTACTAAAAACATTTGTGGCTCACAGCGCTCACCTCAGCCTTTGCTGAGTCCTGACATACATTGCACAGCCCAGCTTCCTCTCCCTGCACATCTTCACATTTGTGAGGTGCCAACAAGGGTGTGCTGAGGGTATTCCAGTCAGGCAGTTTGCTGTTCACCTTTCCTCCTCGCTCCCATAAGACATCCAAACCCAAGAGAATGCAAGGGCTGCAACCTGAGACAAGCCAGACAGCTCCTCTGGGATCCCACGTCCTTCAGCACATACCAAAAACCTGAAAATGGGGTTCCTGTCCAAAGCAGAGCAGGGAGATCTGAAGTTAAATCGTGGCAAACCCTAATATTGTCACAGTGGAATTAAGGCCAGGAGCTGTCTGGGAGTCACAGATGTGACATCCTGGCCGTGTCCCCTCAGAAGCGCCTGTGGAGCAGTGAAAGTGTGCTGYATGCTGACATCCTKTGACAYAYTGGTTCCATGAAATRCAAATAATRGCATAGAAGGAGTACCTGAATTAAYCTCTCAGACTAACAACCCCAYCACCAAATTCCTGGAAATTAGAAAGATTAAAAAATCCAGCAATCAGGTGTTTTTGAGGACTCCTGCTTCATCTTCCCTTGATCCAACAGATCGAAGATTAGGACTCCAACCCTCATCTGAAGCAGAAATACCCAAGCACACACACCTGCAAGGCAGCTTTATAAGGCTGTCTTGAAAGAGGGTGGTGCCTAAACCAGGTGTATTTCCTCTGAAAAAAGCAGCTCACACTTTGTACCCCACTCACCAGAGACCCATTTGGTCTCTCTCTAAGAATTCTTTTGACCAATAGAAGTGTCTTGTCACAGCATTCATAACTGTACCAGCACTTGCCAATACCACAGGGTTGGAGAATTAAAAAACCCCTAACAGCCTAAAACATTACCAGCCYGAGTTTTCTCACTCTGATGACTTTGCAGCCAGACACATCTGAGCTTGCTCATCTGACCAATGAGTGAAAATCAAATCTCTGCCCATAACAAAGGCTGCTCAGCTTAGTCTTGAGGATGCACTCATTCAGCTCAAACCAAAGCAGAATATTACACTTACTTCAAAGGCATAGCAAGGGTGGCAAATCCATGGAGAAAAGCTCCAGAGAGAAGTGAGCTCCTCCAGTAACTGAGACAGTTTTGCTGCTGAGGCCTGCTGTCAAGAGAGGAAGAGAAAAAGCAACAAGAAGATCTTGTACAGAGCGAGCTCAGGGGTTTACCAGGATGAACTTTCAATAACTGTAYGGATTGGGAATGGCAGAGTATTTGTTCCTTTGCAGTATGGCTCTGGTGGGTGCTCTAGTGCTCCAGGACACATGAAAGACCCAATTCCATCTGAGCTGRAAGAGAAGCAAAGATCAAGTGGTGAAGTTTCAGAGCACAAGTGGAAAATCTGAGGCACTGGTGGTGCCCTCCATCCCTCCCTGGGGCACTCATCCTGAGCAGCACAGCACCAAAACTCAGCCTGGGTTCATACAAATCCCTGGTGGAGAAGGCTGCTCTCCCCAAATTCTGCAAGGGGCCAGCTGTGACCTGCGTGGACAAACACAGCAGCACAGCACTGCAGCTCCCTCGAAGAGAGGGGGTTTGTGAGCTCCTCTCTCCTTTTTCCTCTCTCCTTTTTCCTCTCTCCTTTTTCCCACACGCAGGCACAGTGGCTGGTGTCACCTTATCCCAGCTGACCCTACACTGTAACCTCTGTCCCCACACTGCTGGCAGCAGGCTCCCTTTTCCTGCTGCAGAGCAGCTCCAGCCCTGAGCTCTTTTGTCAGGATGAAAGGCTCCTGTCAAGCTCAACGGTGCGCTTTGATAACACAGGTCTGCTCTCTTTGCTCTGCTCTATCAGTACATGGCAAAATGAGGATTGCTACTCTATCTGAGGTATTAATTAAATACCTTAAATAGCTAGATAAGGCACTTAGGGCTCGGAGCCATGTGTGCAGAGCGAGATGCCGGTGCAGAGAACAGCATATGGTCCCCAGTGAATGTTTCTGTCACTTTTCATTGACATTTCAACTAATGCTCTTTACTGATTATGCATATTCTACAATGTATTAAGAAAGAGCATCAGACACTGCCTTTAACTTGTCCAGCCAAACTCCAGTGTATTTCCAAATGCTTCCTTCTTCTTGGGGGAGGAAGAAAAGAAGAACAGAAAGGAATACAAGAGAAGGAATGGAAAAACTCTCTGATTTCATGATCAAACACAGGAGGCAGTGGGTAAGTCACAGGATAGAAATAGGGCCAAAATATAGAACAAGAGTGTAAATAGAAGGACAGAGTCTCTGATAATTTACAGAGGATCACTTCTGTGAAAATTATTCCATCCAGTAAAAAAAAAAAAAAAATAAAGTACATGGTAAATGCCTGAAAGGGAAGAGGGACATTAGGAGAGGACAAGGCTCAGCAAGACCATCCTAGGGTGAGACAGGCCTGGAGATGATTGCTTCCCATGGAGGTGAGAAGAAATGGCACAATACCATGCTGGGAAGCACCCAGGAGAGTCAAAAACTAGATTGGAAGACAACATGATGGTGCCTTGTTTCGTAGCGCATTTTTAGTATTTTCTCAAACAGAGCATGTTAATTTTAAATTTGGTGAGTTTATTAGAAAATCCCAGACCAAATCMCTAATCTCACTATATCAACACTAATATAAGAGAGGGTTTAAGATGGAGCAAGAGCTGAATGAGAAGCTGTCACATCCCCCCCACCCCTAGCCCACCTGATGAGAAAAGTCTTGTCCCTCTCCAGACATCTGATTTCCTCCWGCTACTCTGATGCTGGTGAGCCACAGGGAGATGCAGAAGGGCAGTGAGAATAGAGCAGAGGTGAGTGAAGCAGCTCTCTTGACTCACTAATGGGAAAGGCAACACAAATCTAGCAGCTCCCAGGAACTAATCAGGGACCTTGACTCTGCCACGGTGAACCATCAAAAGTTTGTTCTCCAGAGCGAGAAGATGAGACACTTTGAACAGCAAAACAATCAGTGCTGGGACCTCTATGTACTGTCATATTTTTTTTCTCCTAATATGGGATAAGACTTCGGGGCAATACTGACTCGAGTCCCTTGTTTACTGCATCCAGGAGAAAACCCTTTATAAGCACGCGGGTGATGCACCGAAATGAAGACTAAGCCTTTTCTCTCCTGCAGTCTGAATTTCAATTACTGTGCTTGTTGCAGCATACTGAGACCAGGCCTCAGCAGCCATTAGCTGGAGAATCAAACTGTAATGTGTTTGACCCAATATATGCCCCAGTGAGTGACAGAGAATGGTATTGAGGAGGAAATACCACTGGCTGTGATGGATCGGATTCCTGGAAYAAAGAATTACCTTCCTCTTCTCCWCTCCCTTTATATCCTCCTGCCAGAGCACTGGGGATGGTCCTATTAACCATGGGCTACACAGAGCATTGCAGCATCTTAGGAAGAAATCACAAAAATGGGTTTCACACTAAATAACTGSACTGTCAGAAAGAGAGAGGGGGAAGAGAGATCACTGCATTGCTGGGAGACAAAAAGTGAAAAAGAGCCCATCCTGCAGCTWCTTTGGGGCCCCTGATTTATTATGTGTGCACAGTAAGACTTTGATCCTTTGACTGCATCTCCAAAGACCTCTGTAATCCAAACAGTAAGAACAAACAATTATTCCGTGTCAGGATGAGGAATGATTAAAATCATTTTACTGTGTTTCGACTCTTAGGCATATAAAAACACAAGGAAGTTTCGGAATAGTTAATCTTTAATTTTTTTTTTTTTTTAACACACTTCATAAATCTCTGGGTATTTCGTTAATGAGCACAGTTATGAGCTGTGGAAAAACCAAGTGATTATAATGAAAATTATGTATTATGAAGATTTCTATGCCTTGGTTGTACTTGTGTTGCCTGGTCAGGACACAGAGCCCCAGTGTGGATAGAGAGCCACTTTTTGAACTCCCCCTCTTTTAAGTACACCTTCACCTTTTCTGCACCTGCTTCTGGTGGCTGTTTAGAGGCAGGTTAGATCCTGTCATCTTAGCAGGAAGCAAGAAGAGAAGAGCAAAAATTTTGCTGGTGAAACATTACCAGAGAGAGACAATCTAAAGTGAAATCAGAAACCATTAAGTTGGAAAATTAATTCCTACTTATAATTCAAAAGTCCACCTCAGAAACATCTGAAAAATCCTGAAAATCCTGTTTCTCTAACCAGGGATGAGCTCATGGCTTGGGTTTTTGAATAAAACAATGCAGAAGTGCCTGCTGGCTCCAGGATCTGACCCAAAGGCCACTGATTTTCACAGAACAATTCAATAATTTCAATATTCAATAATGAATTATACAAACCAATACTGAATTCAATAAATTAAATAAATTCAGTGTACCCTGGAGCACATCTTGTAGGACAAGGCAGCAGCACCCCAACCCTGCCTGGGGTCAGTGGCCACATCATGAATGAGCCACAAACACTGAGTTTCATCCCCACTGCAAACACCACGGGAGATGCCAAAGGCCTGAGTGTGGCCCTGAGGCCAASAGCCATGTGCCCAAACCACAAACTTATTTTCTGCCCTAAGGAAGGCATCTGATCCAGGCTGGCAGGGGATGGGCATCTGCAAACTGCCATCTGGTAAATAAATAACAGTGCTTCTTTGCTAGCCAGAAAAACAAGCTTTTGGGGTTACTTTCAGAGCTGAAGAAAAGCTCACACAGCTGAACATTTCCCCATTTCCTTTCCTCTGTACCTGTATTGATGGTTTTAACACAAGATGCTACATCACACCTGCATCTGTGCAAGGCAAGTTATTAAAATTCATGCCAAAAGTGCTTGAAATGTAAATATTTGCAATGACCAGGTCTACTGACTCTACCTGCTGACTGTTACCTGGGGTTGGGCTCCTCATGGGTGTCACCAAAACACAGGAACAAAATCTGTGGACTCATGYTGCTGCCATGATCTGAGGAGGGTGTCGGAGATCTGACTCACACATGCATCTGTTTATTCTCCATTGAGAAAACCACTCACAAACACCCTCAGCCACCCCTGTGGCCYTGGCAGCAGGGAGGGCAGAGTCAGGCTGTTCTGACCCAAATCACACACCAGAACTTTTGGTTTCTCAGAAAGTTACCCCGGTATAAACTTCACCCTCACACATAACCAGGCACCTCCMACTGATTTTCCTCTCTCTTYCCCCMGYGACCCAGAGAWCTCATGACCAGGATATGTCTGGGTGGTGGCAGGCAGAGAGCACCTTTCAGAAGGGCAGGGTGGCTCAGGAAAGCTGTGCACATCCTTGTTTGAGGTCACAGGGTCGGTATTCAATGCAAATGGCTCATAACGTCCCTGTTGTTTCACTGAGAAATTATTTTTCCTGTTTTTCAAAAGCTTTGTTTTTTTCTTTTTTTTTTTTTTTTTTTGGTTCCTGCTAACTTCACATTACTTTTCTACAAATATTCTCTAAATAATCTTACTGGCAGTAATATATTCAAAAATAGTATTCTGAGCAAAGACCTAAATCAGAGAAAATAGATTTCACATTGTGTAGCACGAGTGGCTGAAAATAGACAATTTCTATCATTTGGGTGAAAACACAAGGAATTTTCACATCAGCAGAGTAGAGCAATGTCCAGCCTGTAGAAAATGAAATGCAGAAAGCTTTGCTAGGAACAGTCCTTATTAGAGAAGGCATTCACACCAAAACGAATCACCCCCTTTCACCTGTGTCTTTTTCTGTTAAATGGAAGAAATAATAAAACAGATGCTCATAACTTTGCTCAGGTTTTTTGGTTTTTTTTTTTCTGCCAGATTCTCAGATATGGCATGGAAATGTACAGCTCAACAAGTGAACCTGTCAAAAGAAGCTGGGGGAAAGTTCACTGCCACAATTCGGCAATAAACAGCCCACAGTTGTTCCTTCCCAACTCTGAACAATATTCTTAAGGCATASACTGATACTGAATGATTTTAATGGCTTATTATTTTTAGTAGTACAAAACATTTTAAGGTCACACTCATTTTAGTCACAATAGAAACACATCAAGTACCTCAGTGCATTCAGACCAGCTAATCAACACATCAGCACAGCCAGGATTTTGAATCTCAAATACCTCACACTTCGAGGTGCTCACTGACTGAAAAATTCATAAATCAGGAATGACTAATGGGTGCATTCAGCAAATAATTTCAGACAGCAAATGCATTTGAGAAGCCCTCAATCTGTCCATAGGAAGATCAGAAATGATAAGAAGGGACTTTGGCTATCCTGCTCTGGCAAATATGCTATTCATAGGAAGCCCCAGTTGTCTGGCCCCACTAAACCATCCTTGAGGAGTTGGGCAAGCCTGTGTCCAGCTCAGGGTGTGCTCTTGGCAGTGACAGAAGCTGCTCTGCAGGAACCCTCAGAAAAAAATCTGCAGAAGTTATCATATTTATTAAAAAAAAAAATTCTCTGTCACTGCTTCCTTTGTGCTGGCTCAATCCTTCAGGAAAAGAAACATCTGCTCCTGCAGTGGCTGGCTGCTGTCCCCACCGAACTGCACTCAACAAAGCATTGGGARGGTTCAAAATTAAATTTGCTCTGAGACCTGTAGGGTAACCCCAAACCCTCTGTCCCACTTCCTGGCCACACAGAAAGGCTCCAATTTGGGTGTCCCCCGCTCCTTCTCTGCCTCAGGCTGGCAGGAGGCACTGCAGGCACTGGGACAAAAAAGCCCCTTCCCTTCCCTTCCCTTCCCTTCCCACTCTGCTCCCCCAATCACTGAAAAGGGAGATACCCAAACCCCAGATATCACAGCTCCTTTTCCTGACTCTCTAGAAGGTACAGCCAGGGAGGAAGGGAGATCAGGACTCTCCTGCCACTGCCACAGGACCGTTCAGCACCTGGGGAGATCTGTACAAGAACGCAGGAGGGCCAAAATGTGCGAGCAGAAGATGACCACAGAACAGCCATCAACGCTGGATGGGAACACCTTATACCATGTTGATGCCAGATCCACTCACTTTTCCTCTCCTGCAGAGCTCTAATTAAAATGAAAAAAGCTGCCCCTCATGGCCAGCCCCAGCCCCCCGTGCTGTTCAACGCTGGGCATGGACTTTGCTGTCAGATACTCTCTAATCAGCTAAGCTGTTTTTCAGGATTTTTTCCCTCCTTTTTTGGTGTTGTTTTGTTCAGAGCTTCTCTGTGCTGGCAGGATTCTGCCGGGCTCCTGGGCAAATCACTCCCAGCACAGTCAGGGCACGCCACAGACAGAGGGTTTTCACTGGAGTTCAGTGTAATTGCTAGCATTTATCACTTTAATAGCCTAATGAAGGTGAGATGTAATTAGAAAGGGTGTCAATTGGAATATGGAGTTTGTTTTACAATTACCTGTACAGTGGGTAACCACTGGCACAGAACAGTGCCGTTTATAAAGCTGCTAATACGTGGGATAAATGTTCATCACCGGGTGACTTAAAGTGACCTAAAGCCACGTTCTGTAATTGCTGCCTTTCTTCCTAAGCACTTGAAACAAACATGAAAATGTTGAACCCCTCCCAAGGCAGCTTTTCCTGCCACTGAAGATGGTTTATGTCCATGAAACTGAGCCCMTATAACCATCTCCTCAACATCATTCCCACTTTGCAGAGTGATCAGCAGTGATTTTGCTTGAGTGAGTTTTGTCTGTGTAAGCAAGCTCAAATGAATGCAACAATCATAAGGACTCCCAGCAGGCCCATTGCCATTAAAAAAAAAAAAAGAAAAAAAGAAAAAAAGAAAAAAAGGAAAAAGAAAAAAAAAGGCTCCAGAAGCACATACAAAAAGCTTTCTCATCACACACACAAACAAAAAAAAAGGTAAAATAAAATTGAGTGAGAATGAAAAGCAATTCACAAAGCTCTATTTCTCTCTGTTTTACTCAAAGGATTTGGGTAAAGTGAGTTTTATGCATTTGGCAGGATGGCTGACCCTTATTTAAGGCAGAATGTCTTAAGGCAGAAGAACACTTCTCCTGGATAACAATCTCCCGCTGCTAAATAGATACCAGGGCTTGTTTCTTGATGGATACTGTGCAGTAACGATGGCTGATGGTGCTGTTAGCWGAGGTTTTAGCGCCGAATGGGAGACCTTAGAGTCACACAATCAGCAGCCCCCCGAGCCCAACCACCACAGCACCGAGTATGACTCTCCTTAAAGAGCTACTCTTGTTTCTGAATAAGAAAGCGCAGTTTTAATTTGTGTAATCTCTTGAGGGCTGCTCAGATTACTGGAAGAGTGATTACTTCTGGGAAACCAGCCCTTCTCTCTGCAGAATAGAAGCAGACTTTGGTACTTGTCTCATAYCACGAGTGTACCCTACTCCCAGCAGCTTTCTGCAGGTGTTACAGCTGCAGGATTAACAAATAACCTGCTGCACTGCCATCCTTCTCACGTTATCTCAAATGGATTTTAATTTAGTGCAGAAGACTGACAAAAAGCAAYGTTGGAAATTTTACCTTGAAGAGTGAGAAACAGCGAAGATACAGCCTGGAGGTGCAGCAATCTGTGCTGKGGCCAGCCCTGCTGTGCGATGGAAGCAGAGGCTCTCATGCCTGCCTGCGAGATGCTTCCATCGGGCTCATCCTGAACGGCTCCCTGAGGTCTCACAACCACACAAGGGGCTCTGCACAGAGCTTCCCCGCTGTTGGGTGGGGGGAGATTCCTAAAGCACTCCCCGATGACACTCCTGCCAYTAGTCCAGCATTTCACATTGTCACTGGAGAGCAGGAAGCACTCAGATCTTCCAGAAGCATCATCCCAATAGCTATGAACTGAACCCCTTTCTGCATTAGGGGACCAGCTACAGGGCTTCTGGAGAGCATGGTCACACTCCTAACTAAGCACCATCCCAGCCTGCTCTTCATTTCCTATGAGCAATGTGCCTACCACTTCCAGGTGGCACTTATTGTCATGATGGCAGATAAATKGAGCTCATGAAGCCCCTTAAAATTCAGGTTGAGGCCTGATTCCAAATTTCCTGTATTCTCTGTGGCCATCTGAAGCTACAGAAAAAGGACATAAAAAAGAAACATTTGAGARAGGCACCRTTTTGCAGTCACCTTTTGCTGTAGGTGCCTTCAAGAGACGAGGCAATAGCTCAGATACTCCTCCTGTGGTCAGGATTTTTGATATTATATGGCACCCCATACACCAGCACAGGGTGCCCCAACAGGTGGGATCCTGCTCTAATGTGGCAGTATGATGACAGTGATGGCTCAGAGAAAGTGATGCTGCTAATTGCAGCAATTAACCAGTAATGACATAATTAATGCAAAAATTATGCATGGCTCAAATCCAAGCTATTGCGGTGCAGGAGGTATTCATCACACCTAGATGAAAATCATTCCAGTTGAGATGGTATCATATCTGCTTTTATGGCTTGATCAGGGATAATGGTTATGGGGAATTCAGGGAACAGTGACAGCAGCAGCAGCAGCTGATGGGAATGGCAATGAAACACAAAAGGACTTTAAATTTGAATGGGAAAATTGAGCACTGAAGGTGAGGAGAACTGAAAAAGTCTTACAGTAGCATAGATCCAGATCGATGCCCCRGACCAAAAGATATCAGGCTTCACAGAGCCAGATACAAATACACTTTGCTTCAGTTGCAAATAACATTCAAATGGACATTTGGTATGTCCCTTTTCAAGTGTAAGACAAGAATGAGGAACAGAAAAGTCAACTGGTTCTTCTTTTTTGTTTTTTTTACAAAGCAACTTTTGACGAAGAGCAGGTCTAAAGATCAGCATTAACTTTCCATARTCTACACCTTGAGTTTGTAGTCTAGTATGTTCACAAATCCCTAATCTGAGAAATTAATTAATTGAAGGTGACACAAAATTTTAAGAAATTTCTGTAATATTGCTTAAACCTCAGAAATCAGGTATTCCCAGATAGCKGATATAAACAGGTGACACTTTAAAGTAGTCTGATTTATTTGCTCTATCCCTGACTCACTTCTCAGCTCATTCTGAATTTCGAATATCCCCTTTGCCATATTTCAAGGYATATCCCAACAGGGCCATTAGGAAGACATGTAAAAATATGGCTGAAAAGGCCTCATAAATTGCAAAGAAAAGATTTTTTTGGGGATGTTCAAAGCCAGTTGTGGCAGCCCACAGTTACAGTCACGCCACTTAAATGGCTGTGGTCAGGAACCTTTTCCTGCATTTAGACCAGAAGTGTTGCTGTGATTGCAGCAACAGCAGAACTGCAAAATGTGGGAGCTACTTGGCCATGCTACAGGTTGAGAGAATTGTATGTTTGTTGGTCCACAAACACCCTGGATTTACAAAGCTGGACTGAAAACACGGCCAGCCCCAAGCCTTTCCCACAAATCCAACCTGAAATATTACTACATTAAGTGGTACTTTATTTGAACTGTGTAATTTAGCTTCCACACTGGGTACCTTAACTTGGCAATAAATATAACCAAAATATTTGCTGTGTATTACCAGACATTTTACTGACTGATCTTCTCATGGACAAAGGCACTGAGCTCCAGGAAAAGGGAAGGACTGAGCAACCCCTGAGCTCAAAGTACACAGTGCACATTAGAAAYACAGAGTTTTGTACCCTGGCCCATAAGCATTGACTTTTAACCAACCCTTCTGTGCTGAAGCCAGAATTCACTCTCTAGTTTCTTCCTCTTTTTTCTTCACCAGAGTGAAGTCACCAGGGAGTTTTGAGAGTCAAAATTAGCATATGGTGTGCAGCTTTGTCCCCCAGTAGCTTCAGACACTTCGGTTTATTAGTCTGTAGCTAAACAGGRAAAGCCCTGAGGTCCAGTAAAGCAGACCATGTATTTGTGTTCAGGCAACACAATATATCGGCCATTTGGCTTTATGAACATACCTTGTTTGGTGTCTAAGGAGGAGTGATGGTTTTCCATTTAGACTGTGGAGTCTACTGCTTAATAATAAATACCCTCCTGACATTGTTAAATGATAGCCTGCTTCTAATAAACCCCATGCTGATCCCTGTGTTGGTTAGAGTGGGTAATTCATCTTCCCAGGCCGTTAAAACTTTAGCTGAGATTACAGAGACGACATGAATCAGACACGATCAGCGTGTCCCCTGCTGCTTGGCTCATTTTCTCCCCGTAACAAAACACCGGCCAGTTCTCTCTTCACGTTGCACATCTTGTTATTAGTTGATTTCATTATTAATCGCTCCAAAGGCTGGGGAGGCCTTTCCAGACACATCCATAAGGGATCCACATGGTCTACAGCAAAACACCGCTGTACTTTCATGCTCACACTTCTCCCAGGCTGCTTGATATCAAGTTGTAATCCCTTTGTKTTACTGAGTAGAGCCTGCAGCCACACTCTGAATACACAAGAATGAACTGAGAGCTCCAATTTTTTCCTTGATTTGCTACCAGAAAGAAAGAGAGGGGGAAAAAAAAAAAAAGGGAGAAAGAAAAAAATCTTATTAACCTCAAATCTAATTACAGCCTCAGTAGCTCCTGAGGATTTRGCTTCATGAAGTGGTTCATAAAACCTTCCTTGTCATTATGCCCACTAACACCCTTTGGTCCCATGCACTGATAAGGGCTTGAGTAATTTAAAATTAGGTGATAAGATGCCAACAACCGCAGGATGCACCAGGCAGCCAGGTCTTAGAAAGAGCAGCCTCCAAGGAAGGAGCTCCTGGTGGCTGCCTGCAGACCTGGATTTACCYTTGGTCCCACCAGAGGTACCTGTGGTCCCCTGGCTGTGCTGAGGCTGGCAGAGGATTTGCTTTCTGCCATCAAAGGCCACAAGCTGTGGATGTCACCCTGCTCCCTGCAAAACAACCAGAGACTGCCCCAAGCCTGGCCAGCCAAGCCTTCTTCCCTTCTGCTCCTGTTTGGGGAAACTCCTCCGTGTTCCTGAGCCAACCTGACCCTTGTGCCAAGGGAAAATGGCAACACAGGACCCACAAAACCTAGCCAGCCTTAGAACTGGAGCTGACAATGTTGTGCTAAGGGAACAGAGGGGATGGCCCCAGCCCAGAGCTGTCTGCAAATTTATCTGTGTCTCCAATTGCACAGTAGTATCCCAAGCCCTGATACCTCTTAGATATCCTAAAAATTAGATGCCAGTACACATCAGGAAAACCTATAAGAGGAGACCAAGAGATTGGGAGAAGGGAGGGAGGAAAAAGGTGGTGGGTTTGCTGTGTTTATTTATTTCCCTCACTGTTTTTCCCTTAAAAACATACTTTCTGTTTTGCTCTTTCTGTAGGTTGGCTGCCATTACCTAAAAAACAGGCACTGAGGACCAGACTGGAAGGATAAAATCAGWGGTAGAGAACATACAAGACATTAAATCTATCCAGAAAAGGAAAGAAAACCATACAGGTGACCCTCCAGAGCCACCACTTACTGGGTAGCAGCACAGGTAGAATCTCACAGATTGGCTTCCATATCAGCTCCAGATCATCCACATCAGCTCCAGATCATCCACATCAGCTCCAGATCATCCACATCAGCTCCAGATCAGCAGGAGCAATTTAGCATCTTAATTACAAGGCCAGTCCCTCAAAGCAGATAAAGCTGCCTCACCGGCCCTGGTTCTATGCTGTGTTAACCAGCAGGACTCCCCAGWCTCTGCAATATGATTGGGAAATATGATACACCTGTCCTGAATTAGAGGAGACGGGTTTATCTCATTTCAGAGCCAGCTCACGGATGGGTAGAGATCAGATCAGCTGTAAGAAATTCTTTTTATTGTGTGACTTGTTACTCGCGGTAGGGTGAAAATGTGTTCAAAGGTGATCTGGCGCACTCTGAGGGATATCTTCTTATCTCTAATGCAGTTTATACAAACCAAATTGGTTTTTGCTTCAAACAGCTTTCCGTAGAAGAAAATCAATTTCGAGATGCAATGACTGCGATGCTTCAAGCTGAGGCTCCGTTGCTAACACACCAAGTGTCTGACAGGGCACAGATGCAGACAGGGCAAGCAGTGCCTGTTACCAACACATGTGCCCTGTCCAAACCAGGATTTCGCACCCAGGGCACTGAACAATCCATTGCCACTCTAACAATTCCATTAGCAAAAGTGAAAGTATGCTGTGATCGGGTAAGCAAGTTTCTTTCAACCCCCACAGCGTTCTGGGGTAGCCATTTCAAGTACTGAATCAGTTTTCAGTCAAAACAAACTCCCCTCAAAGTGCAGGGTGCTGATGTGAGACCCACCCAGGCTCTCTGCACCCCTGGGTGCAGGKGTTTCCATGCTCAAACCATTCCAATTGTCCTTGGTTACTGCCCACCCTCACACCTGCACATCTCACTGCACATCTTGGGAACCCACCAAACCTCCAGGAAAACTTCCTTTCACCTTGCCTTGTGCACAGCCAACCCCAGGTCAGCTTCCCAAGGRTCAGGAAGGAGGTGACAGCAGCCTCAGGGTGGGGATTAGGAGCACTCTCTCCCAATACATGTTCTTTTGCTTCTGGCCAGATGATCATTGCTGCACGTCCTTCTTGTCAGTGGCCTGGCAGCTGGAGTCCAGGAAAATCTGTAACAGCCATCTAAATTGTGGGCTTAGGCCAAGAGGGTCAGAGCTAATGTTAGTAATACTCTTGGATYTGGTTGTGGCTACCTGTAGACTTTGGGTCTGATTCTGCATGTAGAGAAAATAATCATCTCTGCTACACACCAYAGGCTGAATGTCCATAGGGATGATCCAGGAACTGCCAGCAGGATCAGAATTCATGAAAACTGCTCAAAGTACTTCCAACACCGACTCTTCTGAAAACATTTCCAATGCAAGAACACCATTTCAGCAGCAGGATGCTGATCTCCATTGGAACAGGCTCAGTTGCTCCAAAGCTGGGGTAACACAACGCATGTTTTAACACCTGACACAGGCAGGGCTGCTCTGAAGGGCCCCAGGAGCACTGCAGAGGTTTGTGCTCTTTCAGAAAACTGCAGACTGGGGGTGTGGGACTTCGTTGAGGTGCTCTGTTATAAACCTGTCCCCGTGGGGTATCTCTAAGTCACTGGGGTTCCTAAAAATAACCCCAAACACATTTCTACTGACTTGCAGATTCCCACTCCTTTCACCCTGGGAACAGTCCTAATGTTGCAATATATTCCTTTTATTACATATATCAGGCTACACACCAGCTTTCAGGGCTCCTTCTCCTTTTCCCACCTTGGTTGGTTGGATGATTGGTTGGTTTTACAAGAGTTTAACCCTCTTAAATACCTCATAGTAGCAATACCTTGTTTGGACACTTCTTTCCCATGAGTCCCAGGAAAATGAGACATCACTCATTGCCGTGGACAGTTGATAGATAATTACTAGATGTGTTCTTATGCAAAACCCAACCCTGAAACCCAGTCATGATTTCTTTTGTACATAACACACAACCAGTTTAGATTTCTTTAGTGCCCAAGCAATACCAGAGAAAACAAAGCAGCCCCCAACACCACAAATGAGCATTCTTACCTGTAAATTTATGASTTGCTTTTTGTCAGCTCTGAGCTAAAATGCAGCTTCAGTCAAAATTCAAATAGACTCATTTGGAGAGGCAGTAGCTTGCAACAGGTTTTTATTCTTACAGGGTTCTGAAGGCACTTCCASTGAGAACAGAACAGTGGACACTGGGAAAACATCCATAAATCTGGAAAAATGCCTCCGGATTGCAGCATGTAAGTCTCAACATAAGCTGGACACCTGCACTAGGCTTCCTTGAACTCTTCAGCCATCTAAAGCATCTGCACATCAAACCCGGTGCTGGACTGATCATTCAGAATTAATTTGGCCAGAACATTAATCAGCAGCAGAAGTTTCTTCTGCTACTTGTGTGACAGCTGCTTGACTTTGCTTCCTTTACCCCTTCTAGAAACAATGCTAGCCCCCAGCTTTTTCACTCACTCACTCACTCACTCACTCACTCACTCACTCACTCACTCACTCACTCACTCACTCACTCACTCACTCACTCACTCTCACCCAAACTCACCCCCTCCCTCCCTTCCTGCCCAACTGGACAGAGAAAAGAATCCGAAGCTCAAAAGTGAGAAAAACTTGCAAGTCAAGATAAAGACAGTCTAGTAAGTAAAGGAAACTGAAAGAAAACAAACCCAAAACCACCCAACTGCAGACTGATGCCCAGACAAGTCCCTAAGCAACACCTCCTTTGGCAAAACTCCCCCGTTTTCCTGCTGAGCGCCAGATTATTCATTATGAGATGTGTCTTTGGTCAGCTTGGGGGAGCTTTCCCAGCTGTGTCCCYTCCCAAACCTCTYCCCCAGCCCCAGCCTAYTCARAATGAGAGCTGGAGGCCTTCACACTGTGCAGGCACAGCAGGAACTAAAACACTATTTCATGTTATCAATACGGTTTCAGCAGTCAAAACCTTACAGGCTGTTATGAAGAAAATTAACTCCATCTCAACCAGATCTGTACAGGCAGATAAAAAGGTCCATGGAGACTTCCAGCATGCACTGCTGGCATTACATGCAACAAAAACTAATCCTTGGCTTTTTCTCTCTGTTCAAAACGTTCAGTCTTCACTAAAAGTTTGGGAAACAGCGGCAGGGAAATGAAGGAAGYTATCCCAAGCCACTCCTAGAAGCAGAAGAAGGGATTAGCACTCAGGGCTGTGCTTGTCTTGAACCACCACGAGCTCTCCAGCCTTCACCCACCAGCCCCATTTCACTACTGCACTGCTGGATTATCAAAGATCTTTGAATCCAGCTTCCACCCCTTCACCACTAAATCACTACCTCACCCTGCTCTAACCTGAGGCTCCAAGCACTGATGGTTTGTGTGGTTACCTTATGGTACTGCACTGGAGAGAAGATGAGCACAAAACACCTGGAAATCACATAAACARCAACAGAGGGACTGTGAGACTTCTCCAGTCCAACTAAAACCAGATGGATTTCCTCTCACTGGAATATGATGAGRGAGGGGAAATGCTTTTTTGATTTTGCTGGTGTTTTTTGGGTTTTAGGGTGCAGTTTTTTGATAGCCTTAGTTGTCTCTTTAAAAGCCAGCAGAAATTCCAGCCTTGAGTTTCCTGCTCTGAATCYAATTTTCCCAAGGCACAAGAAGTGACTTACCTGGAGATCATAAAGGCTGTCACAAAGCCCAACAGCCAGGATTAGAATAATATTTTCTACTTTATCTTACGTTCTTTCAAGTCAGTGCAAAATGTTACCAAAAAGCATTACTCCCAAATGACGTTGGGGCTTAAGAAGCATTGGCATGGGAGCCCATCCAGATACCAATCAGTCACATTGTACCTGTTYACAGCATGATAATAATTCGTCCAGGCATTGAAAAAACACAAAGCAAAAAAGGTTCATCTGTTCTCAGTGTTATTTTAATAAATGAAACAAACCTGAAGGTACGAGCTGGATTTCAGCAGCAGTTAACCTTTTCCCTGACACGATGCGAGCTCTCTCTGCAGGGGTGTTAAGCAGATTTGCTAAATGCCATATTGGGGCTAACTCTGGAGACTGCCAGACCATTGCCAGCTTTATATAAAGCTCCCCAGGAGTCAGGCTGATATTCTCAGGCTTCTCCGAAAACATTGCTGATCCGTAGGGATAATCTCATTTCCCAGACCATGAAATAAGCTGTAGCCTAAGGGTTACAGCGGATGGCTGTGTSAGACAAAATCAACAGTCTGACAAGTGCTGCTGCTCCCCAGGTCTGTGAGGTGGCTTTTGGGCCTGCAAGASACTTAGCTGAACTTAGCTGAGACTAAGTAGGGGACATCACACCTGATATCTCCCTCTCCACTGCTTGCCTTGCACTGCCCCCAGCCACGCTCACTTGTACATGTTTTGGAATAGGAGGGGTTTGCTGCAGCATTTGTGYTTCCCAAAAGGCAACAGAGATGAAAAGCTGGTCAAACAACTCCTTCCTAGAAYACATCCCTGCAGGTCCCACGGGTCCATGTGCTCAAGCACACATATGTGTGCACAGAGGTAGCTGTTTCTGCTAAGGCAAAGAACAGTTTACAGAACTTTGGCTGTCAGCAGAGCAGAGATTTTCAGCTTTGGTGGGAAACAGTAAAGCTAGGTAGGCCTGAGGTCCTGCTCAGGTGCTGAAATTCAAAACCAATGCCAAGTTGTTCAGCAATTTGAATTTTCCAGGTGCTGGGCAGCCCCAGCTGTGGGCACAGTATAGGTGTGAACGTGTTAAGCTCTCAGGGAACTGCTTTCCCTCATAAACACTAGACAGGGTATTACCACCCCTTGCCTGTCATCACCATTGTGAAAAGTAGAGGTGCACTTTCCCTGTTCAATTAAAAAGAAGCCCGGGGTCACTGCCCTCCTTTGTGGAAGGGGTCTATTCCATTCTAAGTGCTCCCCTTTGTTTCCAGCAGAGTGGTGGCATGGAAACAATGCCACCTCCCACCATGAAGTGACAGCTTGCTCCAGCCCTTTCATAACAGAAGCCCTTGAGGCTGGCACCGAGGCAGCTTGATGAGGATAGTAATCACTGCAGCACATGAAAAGCATTTTGCACTGCGACCTTTTGTACATAAAGAGCTGCACTGGTTCTGCTTCTAAAGCCGGGGAGATTTACACATGTGGCTTTCTCCCAGAGCTGAGGGAGGAGAAACTGAGGCAGTAAAATCCTGAAAGCCMGCAATTTATTCAAGAAGGGATGCTGAGAGCACTTGAAGGCTTAAAGCTTATGGTATTTTACCTGCAGCTTGCAGCACAGGAAACAAAGGATAGGATTTCCACTAAATCCTAGCATTTTTAGAGAACACAAACTATGTGTTTTTTTCAAGTCACGTTGACAGTGCTGCGAAGGTTGTCTTTGAGAGTCATTCCTACASGAGAGCTGCGTGCACAGCTCTTGGTGATGCGCTGCCTGTTCCCTGTGGCTGTAGAGGCAGCTGCCCTGAAAGACAGGATGGAAAGGACCTTCCAGTCCTCTATTCCAAAGATCCCTTCTGAGATCATCTGTCCTGTTCTCCTTGGGTAGTCACCTCACTCCCACAGTGACATGACCTGACCTGACCTCTGCTACACAACTTCTCTCCAAAAGCTGAAAAGACCATTTCTGCCAGGTCTGCCTATGCTACGTGACTTTGAGAGAGAGGTACCTTTGTGACCCAGGCTTCCCTGCTCACAGGTGTGAATGGGAAATCCCAAACCTTTTCTTCAGTACTTCACATCTTGGGCTACCRGGTAACACAGAAGCAAGCCCAGGTAAGATCCCTTTTCCCTTCTTGGAACAGTCTCTAACTAAAAATTAAACCTTAAACATTCCTTAAATAGCAGCATTTTATGGGAGTCCCTTTCCCTGTAGTCTGGAAATTGGGAAACAAAATATGACACAATTACCTTCAATTACCAAAAATATTACTTTTATGGAAGAAAAGTGAAAATTTGATTTAGTCCAGATCTGAAGCAGAGCAGTGAGAGACACACAGCAAAATTTTAGTGGAGTTTTGAGTAACCCACGGCCTTCAGAGAGGAGAAATAATCATGTCACTGCTGTTCCTCCCAGCTTGACAGGAGTTTATATCCTTTAATCTCACACACTGAATCCTCTGTTTGCTCGGGCTTTGGAGATTCAACAAACCCCACGTGCAGCTGGCACAGAGCAGGACTCCCCCATCACTCGCTGTTTCCATCCTGGCTGCAGCCTCTGCACACTCAGCACGGGCGTGGATCAGGTACCGATTCCATGCGCAGCACAGCTCCAACCATGCCTTCCACAGAAGGCAGAAACATCCACAGCAAAGTGCAGAAGAGGTAACTCAGTGCATTCCCCAATGTTTCTTAGCATCCCTTGGCACATCCCACCTTGTGCACCCGCCTCAATCCCCAAAAGCTATTGAGATGCTTGTTTTGCTCAGCCCAAGTCTCCTTTAGGTATTCAAGGCTCTTCTACCTGCATTTTCAGGGAGATTAATCAATGCTGTGCACACTGAAGTTCTGTGCAGCCCACTGCAGGAGCCCGGGCATCCCTCTAAAACATTTCCATCTTGTTCTGCCATCCCTTCTCCTCGACCACCACCAGGCCGATACACACTGCACGTCTGGCAGTCAGCATCCGCCATGCCATGGTGATCAACACGGAGTGCCGTGCCCCATTTTTATTGGAATGACTCTTCTCCTGTCCCACAGCACCCCAGGACCCCCAATGGTTTGGATTTGAGCTCCACCCGGGGCATCCCGGCTGTCAAAGCCACGTCTCGGTGCCCATCTCCGCCGCRCACGTCCTCCCGCAGTCACGACATCACCATGTCCCAGCGCTGGCTCATGGCTGTGCTCTCACAGGGGTTGATGACGAGCTCTTTAATGCTTTCGTTCGTGTCCCCGATGGTCTCGGTGTCCARACAGAAGCGGGAAGCTATGTGCTCCAGGTGTGACCCAACTTTGCCCCAGCGCTGAGGAGAGACATGCACGACAGGAGAAACAGGTGAACGAGCTTCCTCCCCATCCTGCTTTCACTCCGCTGTGCCAGCAACAAGAGGACAGCTGACACTGAGCCCTGTGGCTTGATGATGGCAAGCACCAGGTCCCCAAACCCACACCAAGCAGAGCACACACCAAGCTGAGCATTCTTCCCATCAGAAGCACACTGATTTAACTCGGCCTCTGCCTGGCTTCAGCAAGAGAATATATTACTAACAGCTTTTTCCCCAGGTCGCTGGTTCAAATGCCAGCTCAGTGATTAACYGCAGGGAAATGTTAGCATCTGCTGCCTGACTGGCAGCCCATGTGAACTAAATTGCCAGTTTGGGTTTGACTTCTGCATTGAAGTATCCAGATCACCACCCTCACTAATAGACATCCTTATCAACACACTCATTTAGGAGGCAAAGGGCWGAACAGGCCAGAGAGTGCACTCCCAAACAGACTGTGCTTCCCACAGGAACTCAGAGCTCAGGCCATTTAGTGCAGTAATCCTGTGATGAAAGAAAGGGAACTTCAAAGCAAATGAGGCATCAGTGAAAGGGCTCACCTGCTTGTTGTCACCTTCCTTACAAGGTGACAGCAGCACCTGGGAGCCAGGGAAGAGGGTGTACACGGACAAACACAGCTGCTGCTGGTGGATGTGGTGGTTGTATGTGTAYGTCCATTCCTGCCAAGAGGAAGAAAAAGGAAGGTGGTGAGAGATCAGCGTTGATTCTTGTTGTCCTTCCACCTGGAAAACAAAYATTTGGCTTGGATCCTGCCCCTTACAAAAATCAAGCACAAACCTCATTTACTTCAAGTGGTACCAGGAGAGGTCACCAGGATGTTTCAAGCCCCCCACAAACTGCAGTTGTCACTGGGGGACTGCAGGTACCAAAGAAAACATCYACAAAAGCTGCTGGAAGAACATGTTTCGTGAGACCAAAGAGTTCATAGCCAGAACTGGGCGGTGGCTGGAGAACAAAAGGATGGGAAAAARGCAAAAGAGAGGCAGGAATACCACTAACCACACAATATGGCAATCCTCTTTTTTCAGGGAAGAGCAGAAAAAGTGATTTGCAGCTGGCAATGTGAGACAAGAAGTGATACACACGAAGTGAGCAAAAGCCTGCAACTCCTGGGATTCGGTTCACAAATACCAGAAAAACAAGGGGTAAAGCTCTATCAGGGCATTGGGACCAAATTTCAAAGGTTTGCTATAACTACTGCTACTCCTGTTCCACTGGGCTGTCTTGGCGGTTTTCTTCTCATGCTGCTTTTCATGTTCACCTGCTCTTTTTCAGCTTCTCAGCCCCAGAAACAAACTTTGGAGGAGCAGAGACTCTTTGTCCTGTGTGATGCTTACCAAACAACAGATCCYTGGGATTACCATCTTTTTCACCAGTGGATGTTTTACTTGGGGAAGAAGAGGAGTAGCTGATAGTTTGACAAGGACAAAGCATGACAGATGTGCAGACACACTGCTTAGCCCAGGAGTGTTTCACAGAAGTTCACTCCAATGTTCCTTCCATCATTTTCTATCATTTACCTGCACTCATATTGTCCAAGAGCCCTCCTGAGAGCATCCCAGGCAAGGCATGGCTCCCTGTTTTTCGTGTGTGTGCATAGGCAGATCAGAGCTGGTTTGGCTGATRGGAAACCACAACCACGCTCTCACATAACCCCAGGGAAGGACTTCTGGAACCAGAGTTTTGCTCATACCTTTGCATGAACATCAACTTTTAAATTTGACTTTTAAAGAGCAGGGCTGCAAGGGTTTTCCAGGGGTCCCCAGCCAGGGTACAAATGGGGGGATGTGTAAATGGCTCTAAACAGCAGCAGTGGGGGAATGGGAAGCAGGTTTCTGAGCCATGGCAGGGCAGGTGAGCAGGGCTGGAGGACCAACAGCAGGCTGGCTTCACTGTCAGAGGGCAATGACCCTGCCGGACACAGCACRGCCAGGGAGCAAGAGGGATTCCACAAGAGCCCCCAGGAGCCAAGGCAGATGCTCTGACAAGGTACAGGCTATGAAAACTCTGAACCTGCTGTGAAAGAAAAGGTGCAAAGAGAAAGCACAAGAGTTGAGAGCTCAGCTATGCAGTGCTCAAACATATGGCTGTTAGGCTGTGGCTGGAAAAACGGGGCTCCTGGGAGACTTCAACCCTTTCTGAGTGCTGGAGGGGAATGTGAAGAATGGCTGCCCTGCTCTCAGAGCCGGGATGCCTGCAGCTCCCCTGACTTTGAGTGGTGGAGGTKTTGGGTTGCATTAGCATGAGTTATTAGAGCGGGGAAACGCTTCCAGTCCTTTGGTATTTGTCACCGTCAGCAGCTCTAACTCCTCTCCTCAACTTCAAACCAGACAGCTACAGGCATTTAACTCCTGGGAATACAAATCCCACTTTCATTCAGGTTCTGAGCCACCTGGAAGGGAAAACACGCTTTTGCACAGCAGTCCCAGCTCCACAAGGACTTCACACTGTGATCCTCATACTCTGCTTCTTAAGCCACTGTTCCCCACCAGCTCATGGAAATCAAACCCGGCTTTCTGCACAGCCTGCCCACAGGCTTCTCAGCCAGAGCTGCCCAGATCTGGGCACACAAACAATGTTCATTTTCAAAGCCGTAATCCGCACCCCAAGGGCCTTCTGGCAACTACTTCTCTTTGTCATATGGAGCAGGGTTTACCTGATCCTACAGCGAACACATTCCAGACATCCCAACCATGCAYGCTGTCAGCTGCTGTGTAAACCACCAGCCTGGGAAATCAGGTGCCAAATTAGTCCAGCATCTGTGAAGAACCAAACCCTACAGGGCAAGCTCCAACATCTGTTCTTGGTACCCACGCTGCTACAAGCTGCTTTGAAAGCCTGCYTTACATTTTTAACCAATTGTTTGTCATTTAAGCTCAGGACAGGGCTGCAGCTGCACCCACAAGGCTCCTCAGCAGCAGCCAGTTAATCCTGTAATTTGTGTATATGTTGAATTCTCCAGCTAACTCAAGCCATGGGACTTTTTTGTTTGTTTGTTTTGACATCTTAACCTTCTTGCTTCACCGAGGTTATCTCATGGAATACTGCTCCATGCTTTTTTTCCCAGGCCAGGCTATGCTCAAGCCTTCACWGTATTCACACCCTCTGAAGGCAGGRCCATCCTCTCATCCAGCASTGGACCATGGGAYAGGCAGGGTGGTGGTAACCATGTTCCCCAAGCTGTTGTTCATCCTAAGGGAGGACTCCAGAGCTGGATGTGTGCAGTTCCACAGCTGACACTGGATCCTACCCCCTGCCCCCAGGCTGTCCTTCCAATGTCTTTATCTCAGCTGACAGATTTTCACACTGCTCATCTATCTCGGCAGAATGGCTTTTTATGGAAGGCAGCCCCGTTGAAAATGTTTTATCCAGCTCTAATCAWGTCTTCTTCCCTTTCAGCCCCAGATGAAAGCCAAAGAAAATTATGCAGCAAATGAAGAAATTTGGGGGGGGGGGGAGGGAAGTCAATTGAACACCACAGAATCCATGAAGGGCTTTGAGTTWAAATACACACCCATGGCCATGCAAATTTTTATCTTACCCTTTCTCCTCCCTTATTTGTATCAGCTGAGATTAAAATTTCTGCTTTTTTGTTTAATTTTCTTTTTCCCACGAGGAGCTCCTTCATCTCCCAATTCTGGCACACCCGGCACTGATGTAGCCAGCACAGCAGTAACAGCAGCAGAGCTCTGCACCATGGAGGCTGTGACGGATAGGACAGCCCACGATACTCCTAAGGAGCCCTACAAGGAGCTAGCACAGCTTCAGGGCTGCAGACTGGCCTGAGGAGATGCCATCAGGGTTTAGAGCTGAYCCCACAASCAAGGAAAGACAGATTTATGAGRTAAAACTGAGATGAAGATTTGCTGYCTTTTCAAAGAGAACAAAGGAGTGGCAGTGGAGCAAGGAGGAAGAGGGTGAAGAAAAGAGAGCCACCAGACAGCCAGCAAGCCCCTTCCTCCAAAGCCTCAGATGACACTGACCCCTCATCTGAGCCTTCTGACAATTTCTCAAGGCTTTAGCATTCTCTGAGCCGGCACCTGTCACTGTTACTCAGCATTATTGTGAATCGAGGAAATTATTTTCAGAAGTGATCTTTGGCTTGGCACAGCCTGGCTGGCAGACGGAGGAAGGAGCCCCTGAGCCCAGGACGGAGCAGCTCCCATGGGAGCCCAGCATTCCRTGACAGCCAGGCCTCTGCTGCTGAGCCAGAGGTCAGCTGTGCCCTAATGCTGGGGTGGCAGCGAGAGAAAAGTGTTTCTGAAGAAAGTGGAACAATCTAATTATCCAATTATCATCTTAAAATCATAGGGAAGGACTTCCCAAGACACATGACTGCACAAGTCATCTGAGGATACCAAAGTGCTCCACTCTTCAAAGGCCCTGGGATACAGCTGGCACTTCCAACATCCCAGGAGAGGGACAGCAGAGTGCCCAGGACAACCTGGGTGCAGAGGTGGCACTGCTGCCCCTCTGCTCTGCTCCAGCCAGCAGCTGGGACAGCTCATGGCCATGGAGGAGAAGAATGAAGATTTTTGAGGGGAGGAAGGTCAGAAGAGAATGTTTATGGCTGAGATATCTCTGGAAGGACACTTAGTTTGGATAGATGCTACAGGTTCTCTAAAGAAAGTGCAGATCTAGCTAGCACATAGAGGACCTCAGGCCAACTGGGATGAGCATCCAAGCCATACCAGGCCGATTATCCCACTGCATTCCTTCCCAAGAAGGGTCAAGGACATGCCACTCAAATGCAATGGCACCCACTCAGCTGCTAACTCCAGGTACTTCGGGGTGCAGGCTCAGGAAATGGGTGCTGCAGCCTTCCCMCCATTCCTCACTTGTCTAAAAGATGCCTGAACTTTACATTCCCCTTGCAGCAGCTGCTTACACGTGTGTTATATCCAGGTCAAAGCATCTTCAGATTTTTTATCTGAAGTATGTCAGGTTTCCTGGAGCTGCTAATGACTTAAATAAATCCCAGAGTCAGATGTCTTGTCCAAACTCTATGAACTAATATCAACTGACACTTGGTTTGAAAAAAMCCCCAGCTACTCACATCTTCATTAGACAGATGAGGACAAAATTATGATCAATTATTTTCCCTCAGATGCATTTCTCTCGTGAAAAACTAAATCAATCTGTTAATTTAGCAAATGAGACGCAACAAGGCGCAGAGAGCCGAGGCTCCAGCGGGCAGGAGCGCAGGCAGAGCCTGGGGTGGGCTGTGCACAAACATCTCTGCCAGTCACTAACTCCAGAGCCACCKTGGGGATCTCAACCACCCCAAGAAAGATGAGGAGTCCTCTTGTGCCTCAGTGTCCCTTTCAGTAATTTGGGACCAACACCAGATGCCATCAGGGAGGTGTTTTGAGATCTGCTAAGGGTGTTAATCTGATTTCACCACCGATGATTTGTCTCAATTTAACCGAACTATGGATGTAGCCAGAGGTCTCACAACACCCTTTACCTATGCTAMAGGTAGAAAAACTAAAATAAAGAGTAATTGATTGCCATTTGATGTCTCCTGTGCTTCTCTCCTCAAACCATCATAGCTCAGGTCTTCTCACACCCAGTCTATGGACCTCATGGACACGGTGTTGGTAAAGGGCTGGGGGAGCCCAGCTGGGAGAAAGCTACAGAAAGGCAATCAAAACAACCAAATTACTGCTACTATAATAGTGAKAATAAAGAATTTGGACAGCCAGGGTATTTCCATGGTACTCACTGAATGCCAGGAAAGCACAGCTTTGATTTAGCTAAGCCTATTTTTCAAATAATGAAGCTTAGGGTAAACAAGATGTGACTTCASTGTGTTAAAAGTGAAGATTATTGCTCTATTCTGGTATATCAAATGCACAACTAAATAGCATTCAGGACTGCTGCATAATCAATCCTACACAGCCTGGTGCCTGTAACACCCAYGTCATCCACCAGTTCAGGTGGTCTTGTAGCAACTGTGTCATTAAAACATAAATTTCTATTCACAATAAAAGTTTAAATAACCTGCTTTAATCTGAACTATTCTCCASGGGTACAAGTAACAGAGAACTATCCTACAAAGACAGAGAAAGATAAAAGGAAAAGGCTTTTCTCTATTCCTGCTGTGTACTGAGTGCAGCCATTCTGCAAACTGTTTGTAGCATTTTTCTGCTCCTTTGCAGAGTTAGTCCCGRATGTGCACAAGAAACGGAGTTGCCATCCAGTGGGAAGTGTTGACCTATTGCAAACTGCTGCAGAATCAGAACGGGAACATGAAAAGTTTGTGGTGTGAAAAATTCCAAAAATTTACTGCACAGAAATGTCAAAACAAAACGTGTTTGGTGGGAATGAAACAATCCAACTTGCTGGCATGACATTTCTCATTTTAAAATACCACATCAAATTGGTATTTCAGAAAGACCAATACCAACACTAACTTGCAGCAGCATTTTTCATTCTGATTTCCCCAGACTTCTTTTTTAAAAAACATCCAATTCATTTTAAGTCGCTACTGTCGTTAGAACATTTTTCTTTTCTCCTGCAGAGCTAGCCCTGAAAAACACGATGACCTGCTCTCATCAGCTCKCTTCCCTTGCTGTTTGTGTGAAAGGTCCATGTAGCAGCAGCAGAAGGAAAAATAATTCTGGAACCTGGAAACCAGTAAAACTGTAAGAAGTGTAACTGTGTGGCACTTGCAATTATATTAACTACATTTTCTGAACTAATATTCAAGTAGTCATTGTTGATTCTAGCATGCTGTGAAACAGATATTAATTTCCTGCCTAGAGACAAGCACGCAGCTGCATTTGAAAGTGATGCATACAATGCCTTGCTTTGTTTGCACACACAAATCAGGGACATTTCAAGCAGTCTCCCAGGCTGGGCCTTTTATATGCTCAGCTACCTGGTTTGAATGTGTAACCACGTGGGTTAAGGATGTACAGTCAAGTGGAAGCAAGCACACCATTTCCTACTGAATTATTTCATGGCACCCCTGGAGAAGTGAGGGATTGTTATCCTGCCTGTTTTACACATGGGAACACTGACAGAATTTACTGATATGCCCCAAATCACAAAGAGAACCGGATGCAAAGGTGGGTTTTGAAGCCATGTGTATCTTCAGGGTTTTGGTCCAGAAACTCTGCTGCAAGGCACATGTGCCTGCTCTTGGCTCTGACACCTCCTAGGCTGTGCTTTTGAGAACATCCATTCACAGAGCTTTTTCTCTTCTCAGTGAGATTGAAAAAAMCGAGATTGTCCTCATTAAATCCTCRCTTAGTTTAATGGGCAATCCACTACAGAAGAATGCAGACTATGAAGTCATAAAAATGCCACTGCAACTCAGTCAGTTTTGAAAGGAAAAAAAGGCTGAGAGATGAGAGGAAGTTAAAATTCTCTTTGCCTTTGATCTGTGCAGATGAGCAGCAGCGTGTGGTGTTCCTGGGCAGTGGGAAGTGCTCAGCATAAGCTCACACTGAGATGAGCAGGACATGCTGTCCTGTGGCTCCTGCACCAGTCCCTGCTGCCCCCCAGGGCTTCCACCAAGGTCAGGTGGAGTTACCAGGGTTTAAATCCGTGCTGCCTAAGGAAGACATTGGCAGAATGGGAAAATCCTCCAACAGAGCTTTAGCAACCTTAAGAAATCATCTTGGAGCTGTCCCCAAGGCTTCTTCCCATCTGGCATCACAGGGATACACAACAYATCTTACCTGTGCCTTTGGTACTGMRCCCTTGGTGCTGTTACAAGGATTTAAGSTCAGGATGGGGAGCTCTTGGTCTTCAGACTTGTGTGACTCCAGGCAGTTTTGTCTCTGCTTGATTATCCCAGTCTGATACAGCGATTCCTCAGGAATCCTGTARGAAAAGAAGGAAAACAATATCCATACAGCCCCACACACACAGGGAGGCTCAGCATGGTAAGGCTGCACCATYACACATTCAGAAAATGAGGGGTGGCAAGATTTATCACAGTACTGGAGCACTGAGAGCAGCACACGGACAGGGACGCTGCAGAAACAGCGTTCAGAGATGGATGGCTGACCTTTGTGAGAGGGAAAAATAAATAACAGTGCACAAGGCAAGCAGAGGAGCCAGGAATAGGCTGTGAGCAGGCTGAAGGTCAGCCTTCAGCCTGCAGGAGAGGGGAACTTCATAACAAACTGTCACAGAGCTCAGGCATTGCTTGTGAATGCTGTTGTACAATGCCACACATGGCAAAAAAGCACAAGAAAATGGCTACAGAAATCATCATTTTCACACAGTGATTCTTCACTCAGCTATTGCACCAGGTGTCTCCAAAACTTTACCACCTTTCTGAGGATGGCTCCTGACATGGACCAGGGGAATGAATKCAATGGTTTCTGGAGTAATTTTGGTAAGTAAAAGACACCTGTGCAAAAGTAACTGTGGAAGTGGATATTTAGCAAAGCTCTGGGCTGGGAGCAAGGCAGAGCCATCTGAATGCAAATCATAAAATCCTAGAGTGGATGGTTTCACAACAGAGAAGCCCYGAGTGTCACAGAACAGTGGGAAAGGACTGGAAATTAGGTGCTTGTTTAGTAAACCAGAGTCATTAAGTATTGARGCACCCAGCAGAGGTTATGCTGGATTTTCTGCCTTGGGATATTTTTGTAAGGAAAACTCTCTTATTTCCCTACACAATCTCTTCCACGGCATGGGCAGGAGGATACCTAATAAATTCCAGAGAGCAAATGGGAATAACTGGTGCTTTGTCCCTCACCAGCCCTGCAGCAAAGATCTTAGACAAAGCAGATATGACAGAATATCCTGAGTYAGAAGGGACCCCAAAGGATMTCCAAACCCAGCTCCTGGCYCTGCARTATGTCACACTGCAGGAAGYTATGTTTGAAGCCAGCACAAAATTCACTGTGCCCTTCTGTGAAGCCCAAGGGAGGGGTGCCTGTGTCTCTGGGGCAGAGGAAAGCTCTGTGGGGCAGGAGGGAGGGATGGAGCACTTTGCTGGCCTGCTGAAGACAGACGGAGATGGCACATCCGTACCGAAGTTCGGGATAAACRTTCTCCAGGTACCACTTGAAGCTGTGGCATTTCAACTTCTTCCGYAGCTCCACTCTGCTCTGGACACTGTGGGAAGAAAATATCACGGAGGTACAACAGGAATGATGAAGGTGAGACCCAATACACCAAAAAGGAGGCTGAGAGAAATCCAACAAAATTGCACAGACAGCAAACACAAGAGGATCAGCAGCTCTGTTTGCTCACGGCATGAGCTTGAGCGGCTGTTTTGATCTCTGTCTCTTTGGAGGTCTCACTTGGTAAAATGGCACACTGTCATTTTAACAAGGAGTCTGGAGTTGAAAAGGTTCATGGAAGAGCACAGTAATTTTAAAATTATTAGTAAAAAATGTATCCTTTCTTTTATATGCAATAATCCTTACTTTAATACATTAACATACTAGGAAATTAATATATGCTATTTGCTATTCTAAGTTACTCTGTTTACAGGGCCACAGGAGGCCTTGATTTACAGGAGCACCTAAACACACTTGCAAGCCAGCAGAAGTTAATCACACAGTGAAGTAATTTTTTCTTTCAATAATCAAAAATTTTTGCTGAAGGATCCTGCTGTACAGAGAYGTTTTTGAAACACCACTCCTCCTCCAGCCTCTACCTGTGGAGCTGCTATGAGGTGGCTTTTATGGAGCAGTCAGAAATCTCCAGTACCTTCTTTTCACGTAGGTCAACTTTTCTATATCCTACTACCCTAGGTATGACAGAGATGCTACTTCATTGTGTGCTGATGGATGGGAGCAGGATATTAATACAGGAGAAATAGGTGAGTGACTGGGACTTCAACTTTTTTATCCTGGAGATTGAAGASGAGTCACAAGGAATTTGGGTTTGGAYTGGGAACCCCCTGGRGCCCAAAGGAAACTTTCTAAGGTGAAGAGGAGCATGTGAAAATGAGAAATACAACACCAATATTTACAGTCCTCCTGACAGGGAGGTATTTCTGACTGTTCACGGAATGAATGGCAAACTCCCTGAACACAAGCACTTGCTGCTTTCTAATAAAGCATCAGCAGGCCAAACATTTGGTGATTTTTCCTGCTAGTAACACCTCTGGACTCGGGGGTCAGTATCTGTATGCAATGCCAAGGGCAGGACACAGGCAGAGAGGTTTTTCCCCACCTGGGTTGGGTTCACTCCCTGGAATAAACCAGCACAGCATYTAACCTGGCTGTTTATCCACCTCATGGCTGTGGTGTGCACCTACCAGCAGCATTTCAGTGATACAACAAAAACAATGCAGGCGGGTGGTTTCACAGAAGGGGAYGTCACTGTGACACCCCCTGCAGCAGGCAGGGCACAGGSAGGGYACAGGGARCAGCAGAAGAACCCTTACTTTCCAAAAGGCCTCCCCTGGGCTGCGGGGCGAGCGGCGTAGTAGTACTGCTTGAACTCATCCATCCACACCTCGGCCGTGCGCTTGGTGTTCCTGGGGGAGGCAACACACGGGGAACCAAAGGGTCACTTGCAAAGTGACATTTCCCAAAGTGCACCAACTGACCCATCCTGCTCTACTCCCACCCTCAGCTTGGTTTCTGGCTTCCCCCAAACCTCCTCTGAGCCAGCCCATCCCTCACTTTGCTCCCAGTACTCCTTCACTATCGTTACTCTGGGGACCAAACACATCAGGCCAAATAAAGCTCAGATGAAGAACTCACCATTTAAAACTCAGCTGKATGCTTTGCATCCACCTCACTCTGAGCTAAAGGTTCTCTCAAGCATCATCTCTAAGGCAGGAGTGCCTGGGGTTTTATTTAGTGGCTGGAATGGAGGTCTGAGAAGTTCACCGAAGATTTGCAAGTATTTCCTTTGTTTCAATCCTGAATGGACTCTCCTGCTTTGTACTCCTGGATTTCATTGAGACAAACCTCAACATTCAAAACTTAAACAGAAACYACTCCACCACAGTGCTGTAGCATGAATGTCAGCCTCCCACATCAGCCAGGTGTCTGCAGAAAGTTTCTGAATCTCAGCAAATCTTCTGTTGGCTTCAGATGGCTCTAACTGTTCTTGCCAATGGATTTCTTGCTCCATGCTTATCTGCCTATCCCTGCCTAGACCAGGGGATTCCCATCTCCTGCTCCAAGCCTTTGCTGGGTCCAGCCAAGTGCCAGGTGGCCAGAAAAAGAGACAGACTTCACGTGAAGCCAGCACTACACTGGAGCCTGAGCTGCCTCTCACACTGAAGCAGGGGCTCTATGGAAGAACAATCAGTGTCTGGCAGAAAGGTGGAGGTGTTTTTTGCTAACATCTCTATTCAAACAGAAGCACCAGGCTGCCAGAAGCTGCTCCTCCTCTCAGTCTATGCACTGTAACATTAGGGCTGATACCCTAAGGTTAACAASATCCCAGCTCCTGATGCATTTGGGTACATTTCTCCAAACTGCTTTTCAGTTCCTTGCTGATTCATGGCCTTCTTCTTCCTCCCTCTCTAAGGCAGCAGTCCAAGTGCTCTTGCTCAAGAGATGACAACATCAATGTCTACATCTGTACCTAACCTGTCCCAAAGTGCAGGGTTCCTTTGTTTGGCTTCCTGATCTCATTTGAGTGTACAAGAAACACGGGAATAAACGCCAAGGCTCACACCCAGGCATGACACAGACATCCCCAAAGTCCCCTGAGGCCTGTGCCTGACAAGAAGTCGGAAGAGCTGTCCCCATTCAAGYTCCCCTTGCTCCTCCTGCAGGTGATGCAATGCAGGCACCACCTTTTCACTCAGGTTTGCAGTGACTCTGACAGTGGAGGCTTTGCCACATCCCAGACTCTTCTCAAGTAGTGAAGTTCACTTCACTAGTAAAAGCAAAAGCCTTCCTGGTGATTCTCCATTCTGTGCTCTCCTCCTTAATGCCAGCAATGCCCTGAGCCCATCACCACTGCCCCCTTCCTGCTGCACGCACTGTTTGTGGCTGGAAATCACCCGTGAGGTGTAACTGAGAGGTGCAATTTGCACTCCCCCAGCTCCTCGTGTCAAGCAAAGGCTGAGGAAGCTGCAGAGAGCCTGGGTCAGCAGCGACTCTGTGGCTCTTCACAAACGCTGCTGTCTCTTTCTAACAGTGGGAAGCCCCTGCTAAAAGGAAAGCCTGGTGTGTGAGCACTCACWGCTGCAGGTTAGCTCACAAACAACCCTGCATTTACTGTAAGCGSCCCCAGTGCTTTTCTCTGTCATTCACTTCAGCAACAACGTTCAGTCTCTCAYTCTAAAAATGGAGGAAATCCTTCCTGGCCTCACTAGCTGCTCTCATCATCTTTYATATGTCTATTCCCACTTCTGGATTTCCTCTTTCTTTGCCTGATATTTCCAGGATCTTAGCCCACTTCAGGCAACCCTTTCARTACCTGATTCAGTCTATGTCCTGTGTGTGAGGAGAGATCCCCTTCAGCTGGGATTCCTTCAGTCCCTTCAGTGTCCACTCCATGCAGGTGCAGCCCACTGCTGCCTCTACTCCAGCCTGGACACAGAGCCACCCACTCCAGCAGGCTGTGTGGCTCCCATTTTAGAGGGAACCAAATTTTCTGGTTCAGCTGAGGCACACTGAGCCCTCAGCTAAGGTCACTGGCTACTGACAGATGTCAGCAGCCTGATTCCAAGGTCATGATAAATGTATTCTGACAACCTCAAGGTCTGAACTATTTGATGTTATGGCCCCAGTGCTGTGTGTGCTGGGGCCATCCCTCCGTTCCTGTGCTGATGAAAGCTACCACAAAAATGTCCTATTTCTGTCATATTCTCGACACTGTATAAATCCTGTGGGACAGTTGTATTGACTCACATTTCCTTCAGCTCAAGAAATGCCTGCCCAAGGATATTTCAAAGTTTTCCAAACAAACTTTCCTGCCTGTCTTCTCTGCTCCCCCACTCCCTATAAGGCTGTTTYACAGAAAACCAAAGCGAGTACAAACCACTTACTTAATGTATGTGTTGGCATTTCCCTCTGGAAAGACGTACGGATGTTTCTTCCGAAAGACATGCCCAACACGGCTGCAGGGGATGATTTCCAGGCTCCCTCCGCACATCCACACACGGAAAGAGATTTCTGTAAGAGAAGCAGCTTCAGCATTTTGTCTTTCTGTCCTAGAGCAGTCTGAATCCTGGTGTTAGCTCTTAGTTCATCCTCTGCAACATTAAACTGGGGTAAATCAATTACCAGACGGGCTTTCCTMGGCACAACGGTCTTAAAAGCACATTTCAAAGCTCCTTGCAAGCTGTTTGAAGTCAGCACACTYGAAACCTGCCTCTAGCACAGCAGGTGCTCTCACAATGGTGAGTGTGAGACAGTAAGCAGCTCCTTTTCATACATCGCAGAACCATCTTGCCAGCTCTGTGCCTCCCTTATTACTTCTGCACTGCCTGTTTCAGAGCCACTTCCCTCCAAAGGGCTGCCAAGTTCACCAGGAGAGGCTATGAATTCTCTTCATTGATGACTTCAGCTGCCRTTATCTTTACGAATCCAGCACTGATTATTCAAAGTGAACAGAGAGCTGTGCCTCCATTGCCTGTCCCAAAATGGACAGGAGCTCACCCTGCCCAGGTACCCTGGGCCTTAGAAGCCAATGCTGCAGTMAAATAAGACACACACCTTCACACAAGCAAAAGTCAGCGGTGGGAGGGATTATCCSAAATATCTGGATAAACTGTCAGTATGGGAAATGTCTCCCAGTCACACCAAGTCACCCTGTGGCTGGTCCACGGGGCCCTTCCCAAGGAAAACAAGCCTGCAGCACAACTGACACCAAGAAGTTATAAAGCTCTTGGCAGGGAGCTGGATGAGGTGGGATGGGTAAGCAGAATGGCTGATCTAAATGGGTCCATCTGGTCCTAATGCTTATGAAGCTATGAATCTGCAGCTCTATTGTCAGACAGACATGCTCAGACAGAAGCAGCGTGGCAAAGAAATGAAATTAAAGTTAAAAGGCTTCTGCAGTTCCTTGAATCCTGTTCTATCATCTGTTGACAGTATAGTGCTATATGTAGCAYGTATCTGCTTCAAAATTAATAATTCCTTTTCACACACACCCCCTCTTTAACTGCAGAATTAAGACAAGAGAACACCCATTGACTTTGCCAGCTTGTGCTCCCAGCAGTTTCTCCCTCACATATGCCAGCACAAGGATGGCTTGTCCCGAGGTCAGACGCTGGCAGGACAGGCACCTGTGGCAGGAAGGCCAATTGGGCAGTGTGGACAGGACTCCTCCTCCTCCAGTGCCAGCTCAAAAAGCTTCCACCATCCCTCCAAAAACAGCTCACAGCTCCAGGGAGCAAAGGAGAATTGGAGCCTGGACCTCCAAAGGCTTCTCAGCACACACAGCTGAGCCATGAGTTACTGCAGAGGTGSAATCCACGTTCACACTGCTCCCATYCTGCTCCCAGCACACCCWCCTGCTCCTGAGCTGATGGAAATRSRAGGCTGAAAAGTCTTTTTGCCTTRATGCCTGGGTCCAAAATTCAAGGCTTGATCCCATCCCCAACAGCTGGCCCTGGCAGCAGGGACAAGCAAAGGCAGGGGTGGGAAAGCACAACAGGGAGCAGTGTTCCTTTCCAGAAATTCCCTCCCCTTCCCTTCCCGTCCGTGATTACGTGTAAGAGCTGCCACCAGCACTGGAGCCTCCCCACTTTCCCCAGCACTGGGCATGACCAGGCCAGTGAAACGTGCCCCKGTGCCACATCCTGCTGCTATACTGGGAGCAACCTTAATCACAGCTGTAGGAAATGGGATTATGGCAGCATGGCCACCCTAAGCCACTGCTCTCGGCTCCCCTCACACGTGGCTGCTGCTGCTATCACCCGTCTGTGTGGCACTGCTGYGTCAGCTGGAAGGGGACACAAGGGGACAAGCAGCTGAGCAGCAGTGGAGCACAGTGTGGCTGCTGCAACCTGCCTTCCCCTGCTCTGGTCCTTGTGCTCAGCCTGGGAGGAGAGCAGCTCCCTGATGTGCTAAAAGGGAAGGACTCGTACCCTTCACTCTTGCCTGAGCTTTTTAAAGCCCACTGAAGAGGTGATCTCTGTGTACTGTGAACTGGAATGGGGACACAGGGCACAGGAGATGGTGAYGAGGCTGAAGCTCTCTGCTTTCAGACCAGCTGCACCCTGCAGACCCTGCTCCAGRCCAGCAGAAACAATTAAAGCACAAGTTTCCACAGGTAGGGATGATCCACAGAGCCATCTGTGACAGGTAACAAATAAGGTCTCCAGACAGGCAACCAGGAGCTGTGTGCCATGCAGGCCTGCACTTTTTAGCTGCCACGTTAACCTTGAGTTTGCTTTCCTTTGTCACATGAGGCCCTCGTACACCTTGCAGCACGTTTGGTTCCCAGCCAGTGTACATTTGGTCAGGACCAGCCTCCTGGGGCACAGACCAGTAAGGAAAACCTCTCCTCTGTCAGACGGGCCATAACCAGGCACAAGGAGCACAATGCCTGCTGTCACAGGGCACAGAGAAGCTGCCAGCATGGAGCTTCCCCCAAGACCAGCCTGTCCTGTCACTGTTCATCTCCCAGGAACAGCTCGTGCCGGCTGCTGTCACAGACAAATGACAAGCACAGACAGMCAGCAGGTCAGGCACAGCACAGCAGTCCCTCTCCCCCTCTTCTCCTGTCTAGTTCCCTTTTGGAATGCTTTGTTTGGGCTACTGATCCCGTAGGGGAGGCGGGAGGGCTGCCACTCCCCTCCCAGGTTTCCTCACAGCCACCCCACTCAGATACCTCGGGTCAGTCCAGCAGCAAGATACCCGCCCACAGAGAGAAAGCGTGAAGAGGTGACATTCCTTCTGCCTAACAAGATATAAATACACAAAATATATCTAGAGGGACAAGGCRTGTGAAGGAAACAGCAGTGCCAGGCAGCGGATGGATTGCTGCAAGGCGGCAGCATCTGCTCCCCTGGATGACTGACAGCATCGCTGGATGGGTTAAGACACGAGAGCCTTCCTTCCTGGCCAGCCCCACTCCCAAGAGGTGCAAGCTATTAAAGCCAGGCTCTGCTCTGCCTGCCTGACAGCGAGTGCCTCCCCCTCCTCTCATGAGCACAGTCCATTGTCCTGATCCACAGCACCACTACAGCTTCAAAGGGAGAACAGCCCGGCCTGAGAACAGCCCGGCCCCATCCAGCTGTGCGTGACACCGAGAGCAAGGGACAGGCTGTTACCGCTCTCATGTGCCCTCTYAACTCTGCCTGCACAAGATTTCTTAATGTCCCTCTTGCCCCATGATGAGGGGCAGAGGTGACTGAATTTAGGTCAGCTCRACCCTTCTTTTTGGTGCAGGGAAAGTGACAGTATGACAGAGAGCCTGGCAGCACTCAGGCACCCAGGGATGCAGGAATGGATAAGCAGCCGTGTCACTCTGCCACCTGTTTGGTGCACGCAGATGGAGCGACTGTCTCAGGTACTCTGCAAACTCAAGGTGCCACTGATACTTCAGTTCATAGCTTGGAAACGCTGCCATTAATGAAATAAGACRCACTCTTTGCTTTACCAAGGAGAAAATCAGATCAGAAAGGAACAGGAGGGTGCATGTAGCGTTCTCTCATCTGTTGGTAACATCAAAGSTGAAAACTGTGTGGATTAAGGTATTTACCCACAGAAAATCAAAGCAGCATGGAAGGCAGGCAGTTCCAAGCACCAACAATTGCTCACTTCCCATCATTCATGGTTGYTGGATCCCTCACTCTCCTAAGACCACAACCTATGAATGTAAATGAGGAAAACCACGCAGAACCTTCAAACCAAAGTCCAAAACGACCTTGTATCCATCTGGCACGACTCAGAAAGGGAAGTCAATGCAGAAAGGCACAGGAGGATGAAGAACAACTCACCGAAGTTCTCCCCACCCCAGATGTCCATGGCACTGTCGTACTTGCCCAGGTGGTTGAACCAGGCCTTGTCAATCACAAAGAGCCCCCCAGCGATGATGGGTGTCCTGCAGAATGGGTGAAGGAAAGAGGACACAGCTCAAGCACTGCTGCAGCACCTGCACGCACAGAGGCAGCCCTTCCCTTGGCCTCTTCTTCCACCATCAGGGTGTTACCTGCATATCCTCCTTCTCACCAAGAAAAGCACAAAACACCTCAAAATGCATCTGAGCTTTTCTTTCAGCTGCCTTGGTGTTTTGCTGTCAATCATAAATTGCCTGGCACTTAATGACTGGCTAATGCACCCGTCAGCACAACTCCTACAAGCCCAAAGTTCACAGMCCTGATTGTAGGCTTCGGCATCAAAAATGCACTTAGCACTCGGGGGTTATTCACTCAGACGGGCTTTTTGCCTGGAGCCAGCCTATTAAGAGCACCATTCCACGGGGGGAGAGGAAGGCAGAGCCAATTCAGAAGGGCTTTTTAAAAGCCATCACTAGCTGTGTGATCTTTATTTCAAACCAGGGTGATTTTCCTTTCTTTGGATTAGCTAAGAAAGCTGCACAGAGAAGGTCCGTGGAGGAGGGGAGGGCAGACAGAAGACAGCTTGAGGACTCTTGCTGTTTGCTGGCACGAGTGCTGTCTCCATTCACTGGGAGGGATGTGGATCATCAGYGTAGGCTTGGGAGGAGCTGGGGTGACTGCTGTGCCCAGGCTAATCCCCACCATGCCCTACACTGCAGAGTGACCAGGAATGCCAGGCCAGCCTTTGGGAAGCCAGTGAGAGCTCGTGTGAACAGCAGCACCCTAAGGAGAAGCTGTGTCTTTCTCCCCTGGGAGCCATCGAGGCCCCAAGCTTCCCTCAGYACTTTCTCTCCCCCATGTCCAGCTGGGGCTGCAGACACCAGCACCAGGCTTGCTGCCAGCACACATTTCCAGCAGAATGAAGGATTCCCTCCATCCCACAGCTTCAGGACAGATGACAKCTCTCCTGTTCAGCTTTGCCCCCTCTCCTGCACACCCCCCATTGCTGAGGGGTTCTCAGCAAGGTCCAGAAGAGCAGTGCTGAGGGAAGGCTGGGTTAGACACCACACTGGACCATGTGGGCTGAGGACATGGCAATTATTTTTAGTGGTAGCTGAGCCGAAAGAAGCAGTACCCTACAGCACTGGGCTTTTCCCCTAACCATAACCCTCAGCACTACCAAAACCCCAGTAACCATAAATATATCCTTTCTTTCCTTGTGGCATTCTCAGGCTTCAGTGCTGGAAGGTGAAGCTGTACTGCAAATCCCAGGCCAGCCAGGAGCTCGCTAGAGTTATCAGAAGTTCAGAGCTGTCCTGAAAGGAACAGCACACTGCTCCAGTGCAGGGGGACACACATGAGGTCACATGAGATGCCTGTCCCACCCCACGTTAGCCTCCCTCCCCCTCCTGACTTACTTAATGGGTTCGGTGGGATCAAGTCGTTTGGCTTTCTGCTCCGGGGAAAGCTGCTCCCATTTGAAATGCAGACTCCAGTCAAAACCTAAAACCAAAGTAGAGAAGTGCCCTGGAGAAATTAGAAACTGATACGGATTAGGAGGCGATGCAGGCTTCAGATGCTGTGTTTGATGGAGCATTTCCCCCACTTCCACATGACACACGCCACAGAGATGCAGCTCCTGGGAGAAGAGCCCAATGCCCAACGTATTTTACTACTACACAGGAGCAAGAAACAACACAGTGCATTACCATTGCAAAGKCAAGTGCTCCAAAGGCAGGAAGAGTCAGAATTAAAGCTGCTGCTGAAACCTCACTGAGTCCCCCCGCGCACAGAGAAACACGCTCCGATGGATACCGTGCGCTACAAATAGCACAGGCATACTAATAAGCACTACACTCTCATCCTCCACTTGCTGCCCAGMCATCCCCCATGCCCTCCTGTCGCTTCCAGCACTGCCCAGGGTGGCTCTGACGTGTCCCTTGTTTCCCGCTTGGCTGCCTCATCCACTGCAGCGAGCACATTGCTCACGCCACACTTACCTGAGCGGAGCAGTGGGGGAGCAGCCAGCGGGGAGCGCTGAGCAGCGCTGATGTGCTTTTTTGTGAGCAAGAGACAGGCATGGGGCAAAGCCAACACCTCCTGAGGCCAGTGCACATTCCCACCATGGAATGGATGCCCAGGGGACATGCACATAGTGGGACTCACCTCCTCTGAGGTCCGAGGAAGCTGCCACGTAGGCAAAAGTGTCCAGGTTGATGATATCGATAACGGGGCTGACCACACGGGTGGGATCCTGCAAAGCAGAAGRGAAAGGAGCTGTGACTTCAGATGACACCACTCAAACTGGGCAAGGGTCTCCAAACTSCTGGAGACACCAAGTGGCTGGAAACACTGGTCTTATTCGGGGTTGCCAGGGACAAGTGCCCATCACTGCCTCCACCTCCTCAGGCTGTGCCTGTACTTGGCACCCAGCTGGGCTGGATGCAAAGCTCCTTCTGCCTTCTGCAAATTCACCAAAATACTCCCTTTTCACCTCCCTTAAATACTTTTAACCGGATTTCAGAAGTCAAGTGACAAACAGGCAATTGAAATGACAGAGGGAAAACACAGCCAAACAACTTAAATATAGGTATTTTTTAAAATGCACCAACTACGGCAATACAGTTAGATTTGCCAAAGGTGTGAAAGGGTTAAAAGGACCTGATTTATTCAAAATAGTTGGTGGTGATTTAATTAACATCTTGTTATGGGCAAAGAGATTATACAAACAGTTATGAACAAAAATATCTACAGGAGGAAGAGACTCTGACAGCTTTGACTGGTCTCTTATCTCCCTTTTTCTTTTCAAAAATCCCAAACTCCAATTATAGCTCAAACTTCAAGGTTTTACCCTCGCCAGATCAAATTGTTTTTTCACAGCTATACAAAGGGAAGCATCTGAGCACACACACAGGCTTGCTCTCTCACTGGGGAAAGACTTTGTTTTAGAAATTAGTCCTGACAAAGAAGCATTCAAATGCAGCTCTAGAAAGAAGCAACCAAAGGCCATGAGCTGGGAGCTGGACTAGAGCTGATTTTCCAGCTGAGCATGACAAATACTTGGTATTTCTGTAACAGGGTCCAGCCAGGGGYCTCACCATCACCTTCTGTGAGTCAAACACCTCACTGTTGGGCAAGGTGTGCTGTACCTCTGCACGGGCAAGCACAAGTCACGTCCAAGCACCATGAGCCTTTCAAATCCACCAAACCCACGGTGGCTGCTGCACAGTGCCCCCCAAGCTGCCACAGCTCTGTACAGCCAAGCAGCCTTTCACTGCCTGAGGGAAGGGGAAAGGCTTTAAGCAAAGCACCTGCTTTGTGTGCTGAACAGTGTAGGGAAAGGGTGGCATCCCCTCATTCAAAGCTTGCCCCTCAAGCACCTCACTGGTGGGCACTTCTAACCAGCTGACACTCACCCCCAGTTTCCATTCCACTGCTACTCACTGCACAGCACAGCTTCTTGTAAGAAAATCCCCCTCACATCTGGGCTGAGTTGCACTACTGCAAAATGCTAACCTTGAGCAGGGCTGTCTTCACCCTGCCTCACTTTCCCTGCCACGTCCTGGGAACATTTATATTTACTCAGCTTTCGTGAAGGTCTCTCTGACCCTCAAAAGAAAAGCACGGCAYGCTCAAGAGCACAGCGCTGTTGTTGCTATGATTTATTTTGGGCTGAACACCAGATCTTATTATAGGCAGCTTCATCTTTCTGKTTTTTTTTGATACCCACCCATGCCAGGGCATGTTAATATTAACAACACCCAGACCTTCAATCCTCTTTCATAAACCTGACAATTCATTTCTGCAACGCACTTCTCAAACACACCAATGTATGGATCTAAATCAACAGGGAAAAACTCTGAAAATKGTCCTGAAGGTAACAGATACATTTCAGCCTCGGAGAAGGATCTTGGCTGCAGCTTAGCTCCCAGAYTCTACATCCTGACCTTCTAATGGTCAACAAAAAGGGCCACAGTTGCTCCTCTGGCCCCACAGCAGGATTAGGCAAAGATTAGGTTGCCCCTCATGTGCCTCCTCCTTCCCAGGAAAGCACCAGACTGGGGGAGTTATTTGAGCTGGGGGTCACCATTCACTGGTTCATCCCAGTGCTGTTTGCAAATCCAGTTTTGGGGCCCGCTTGTTGAGTCATACTGTAAAAATACCTCGGGACGGATKATTACATTTTTAGAAAAGTTACTCAGTTGAAGTGCACCATTAATGGCTTTAGAAATATTTGCTCCTTAAGTTAAAATAAGAGCCCAGGCCCACACAGTCTCAACCATGTGTCTGCAAACACCCCGGKGCGAGAGTGTGACCATCACTGCTGCTCCCTGAGACAATCCCTCTCCCAGGAAACCCTCAGCCCTGGGAAAGCTGGGCTTGGGGCTYGAGGGGCACCTCCACATGGGTGCAAGGTGGCACACATGGCTCTGGCACTGCCCACCATGGAGAGCTGMAGGAAGAGCAGCTCTGGCTGAGGAAATCAGGGAAGGGATGCGTGGGGTGGCTGGGCTGCGGTGCAAAAGCCGTGGCCGTGCTTTGAGGCACTCACWGCTCATCAGCTGGGAACTTACACCACATCAGCTCAAAACAGACTGTTCCCAGGAGCAACAGAGTGAGGAAATGCTCTTCCCAGGCAGCTGATCCTCCTGGAGCAGCTGGACAGGGAGCCCACCTCTTGAGCACAGCCTGAAGGTGGCAGCAGTAACATTTCATACACTTCACTGGTCAATGCTCCAACCCTGCTGGCAAGGGACGGTGGRCCTGGGGAGGAGGGTGAGGACTCTGCCCTCATCCCACAGCTTCTGCGAGCAGACAAAAAGCAGGCGAGCAGGACCCCTCTGGCTTTGCAGTCCCTCGACGCTTTTTGTAGCACATCTCCCTCGCTGCCTGAGACTGCAGGTTGCTGGGCAAGGTCAGGGCAGCAGGAGCAGCAGTGCAAGCTTACAGAGCACCTTACTGCCAGCYGGGGAAAGATTCAATCCAGAAGAGTTCACAGAGGTGATGTGTGCACTGATGCTGCACTCAGACCATGAGGCACTGAAACTCATACGCTGATGCTGCACATGGCATCCACACTCAGCCACCCAAGGGTGCCAAACATGGGGCACTGGCCCAGAGTTGTGTGCGAAAGCAGATCTGCTGCCCCCTTCCTGCTGCCTCCACTGCCCTTCTCCTGATGGAAAGCTCAGCTTGGGAAAGGGGCAATTAYTCTGGATACTCCTTACTGAAGCACAGCAGGGCTTTGGCAGAGAATGAGGAATGGCTGCCTTAAGAAAGCTCAATGGAACAAGTGATGCTGTGAAGTTTAGCCGTGAATCCCACCCTGGACAGGCCAGCTTTGAGACTGCAGTGAGATGTCACAGCATGTGCCCTCATAACCCTACCAGAGCCCCGATCGATAACAYGAGCAGACCATTCTCATTACATTTCCATCTGTCAGCAGCTCCATGGCCCAGCCTGCACACCGAGGTTGGGACCTCTCCAGCTCTGGCTGTGCTATGAGTGCCAGCAGCACCACCCATGCTGCCACAGGGGAGGGACCTGACCTGGTGCTGTGCTCCCCTGTGCCACCCCCTCGCTGACACACACAGGGGATGCACACCTGGCACAGCCATCACACCTGCAGGGGTGAAAAGCAGGATGCCCTGGGTGAGGGGCAGCATGAACACCAGCCAGGCAGTTTCTCCATGACCCAGCACCTCCGTTTCCCCTTGCTCCTCAGCTGTGCTTATGTCAGTGTAACTCAATAGTTTCAAAAGTGCTGAGTAATTAACACCAGCAATCAGGAGCCAGAGGTGTGCAAGGGTGAAAGAGCGAGGCATGGCACTGGAGCTGARGGCTTCAATCCCTGCACCCTGTGCCAGCAGGTCACGGGCACAGAGGTGCCCTGACTCGAGTGACAAGGCGCCAGCAGCCTCTGTGYGCACGTCTGGCAAGAGAGTCGCCGCCAGAGAGAGACGAATGTCATTGTCTGCTCCAAAATCAGCAGAATTTAAATCCTATTAAATCAATTTATTAGCGCTTAATTTGCATTAAATTAAATTCGGCCCCTATTCAAGGAGCCGTCACTCCCTTAAATCATCATCACTGAGCATTTTACATGAGCCTAATTAAAATCTCTGCTGGAGCACTGCCCACGTATTCCCCTATCACCACTCAACCTGTGCTTGCCAGTGAGAGTCCCACTGCCCCGGGAGACACCTCACCCCACTCACCCACATGCWGCCCCAGTCACACAGCCACCACACCTGGTGACCTGCCTGCTGGGTGGAGGAAGACCAGAACACGCCACTTTGTACCCCAAAAGGCCCCTCTGTACCCCTTCCTTGGATGCCTGCATGCATTGGTTATGGCCGGATGGTCATACCCACTGAGAGGAAGAAGAGAGACACGGACGATGCACCCCCCGAGGGTGACTGCAGTCCCTCAGAAACACTCACCTCTTTGATCCTCTGCAGCAGAGGGAGCAGCCAGTCCTTATTCACCTCGCAGTGACTGTCCAGGAAGGTCAGGACGCTGGCTTTTGCCACGTCTGCCCCTCGGATGCGGGAGCGGATCAGACCTGTGCAGGGACACACCACATCAGTGCTGCCCACATGGCCRGGCAACATCCCCAGGCTGCTCCAGCAGGGTCTCCTGCTTCTCCTGGGTTTTGACCTGCCTAAATCCCACTCAGATAAAACATGGCCCAGGCTCCTTGTCTCCTTCCCAGCGCTGCAAGGTATGTCAACCAATTCCTAAGATCCCCAAAGCAAATAAATGGCTCCACCAAGGTCGTTGATTTATGGCATTTATGCCAATAAGTAGTTTGCACAATTAGTTCTGCTGTCACCTTCTGGGACAAAACATGATTCAAAATGCTTTCATAACCCTCTGCAGGCAACAAATCTATCACAGATGTGAGGCAGTAAGGAATGGGCATGGGGAGATGAGGCTGGGAACACCCTGTGACAGAATTAAGCTTTTCTCGGACTGCTAACTTTCTCCTGCTGCGATATCTTCTGTGTCCCAGTGACCCCAAGATCTCTCTCCCACCCTGGGAGCACTGCTGATCTCCAGCTCAATGGGAACACATTTTCTACCAAAGATGCTTGGGTCATCAGGGCCCTGATGGTGAGCTTGGACTCATTTGAAGATGGGAATGGATTGCTGCATTTGTTTGTGAGAACAAAAAATTAATAAAGAGGGAGGTCATGGAAAGCACACATGGATTCCACACTAGACTCTCTGGCAAGACCACTGCTCTTAAAGATGCCCTGTTCCTACCTATGCAGGAGTTAACCAGCTGCCCAGAGCTGCTCCTGCCTGCAGTGGATGCTCAAAGGAACCATGGCAWAAGGAGATGGAATTCTGGCAAACAAGAGGAGACACAGGTGACTCAAGCAGAGCAGGACCTCTTTATGGAGCAGAAACAGTGGCAATAGAAGGGGACAGAGAGGCAGATGAAGAGGACAGGATTTTAAGGAGCAACCACAGATCAGGTCCATGCAGGAGGTCACTGGCTTTCATATTAAAATTCCCTTGGGGAAAGGGGTCAAGGAACAGCCTCTGAGCAGAAGAGAGGACAGGTGAACAAAGCCTCGAGCATCCAGCATTTGCCAMGGTTTCCTCCTGCAATGCAGACTATCCCTGTATCTCTCTCTGTGACTCCTAAGGTCTTATGGGTTAAGTCTTTTCTTCTTCACCCACCCCTGCCCTTCCAAATCCTGGCAGCCCCTGAGGGACACACTTTAAGTMATGTATGAAGCAAGGCAAGGTTGAGTTGCCATGTTCTGATTTATAGAGCATCAATAATATCCACTGCTGGAGATGAGCTCACATGTACCCCTGAAACACAGGGGACAAACGTGAGGAGCAGGTCTGTGGAGACCTCTCTCAAGCTCCTGTCAAAGCAGGAATGTCACTTTCATCTTTGGGCCTGATGCCACCCTGTCACCAGACCTGCAGAGCTGAAACCYTCTGCTGAAAGAATCCACAGAGAAAAAAACACCTCCACTCCTCAAGCCTCCTCAACCCAACTCTGGCCTGAACTCACATCTTGGAACTGCAGCACGAAAAAACTTCRTTTTCTGTTCTCCTAATACTGCAAAGCAGGATTACAGGGAATAATTCAGGCTACAGGGAACGGGAAGAYGTCTCAAAAGGTTGCCAGCAGCAGCCCAGTAGGACACACATTCATCCTCCATAGAGCCCTTCTTAATCTCTAAAATATAATTAATTATTACAAAAAAAAAAATCCCACAGAAGCAGCAGGAGCAGATCTTCTCCCTTTCATTAGAGCAAACATCTTTACAAATAAGACCCGGGGCTTTGTTTTGCCTGTTCTAATTTTCTGGCTAATAAGCCACAGCTGAGCCTCACTGGATATCTTAATAGTCCCATCTTTTTCAGCAAGAGAGAGGAGATCCATTTTAAATCCTAGCCCTTTATCATAGTTCCTCTTATCAGAAGTTCTCAGGAGTCACTGACCTCTCTTGTTGACCACTCCACAAAGGTTCCCACCTGGCTCCATCACTCTCACACCTCCCARAATGTGGGTTTGTGGGCAGGCAGCTCTTACCTTCTCGCCGTCCATTCCTCAAGCACTTCACCTTGGGGAGCTGGCCCAGCAAGCGGCAGTCRTCAGCTTGGGAAACACAAAGGGAGGACATGTCAGCCTCAGCCCTGACAGTGGCTCTGGCACAGAAATGGGGACTCCTGGGAGAGACTGGGAGCAGGGAAAGGACCCTGTGCTGCACTGGTTGATGGCTTGTTAGGGCAATTGCATTGCTGGGTCACAGCAGCCTTACCACCCAGCTTGTGAGCATAAATTGGGACTGGCAGAGCAGCATTTTTCATAAAATTAGTGTAAATTCAGCAGATTTACACTGAGAGCAGCTGAATTATGCTCTAAAATCAGCACAGAAAAGTTGTGGTTCAGGTCAGAATCTGAATTTCTGCACATTAATGCAAATGACTATTTTTGGTAGCTGCAAAGCAACGCACAAGCTGTTGATGCGTGTCTGCCTGACAGGGCAGGAGCTTCCCGTGGTGGCCTGGAGCCTTCAGCAAGGAGAAAGGGATGCTGAGAGAGAGCCCTGTGGAGCAGCTGTGGCTGCTCATGCCCCAGGCAACAGCTCCAAGGGACAAAAAGACCTGACAGCCACCTACACCTGAGCTARGGAGGTCCTGCAACACCACACACAGCCCCACGATCCCTCCTTACCCAGATTTCTGCCAGCAAAGTGAATGAGGTGTACCCATCACAGCCCCCTCCACCTCTACACACCCACACTATGACCTCCACAACCCCTTCACGGTTCTCACCACTCTGCCTCTTCTTCCTGGGCACTACAGAGGTGTGTGCCCCAACCCCTGCACCCATACCCCCACTCCAAAAATCTCTTGTCAGCAAGACATCGCTGCACCTACACCCCTAAAAATTCAGGGACAGAGCTGGAACAGGGCAGCAGAAGTGGCAGGGCTTGGCTATGGACTCACAGTGAAAATCTGCTGGGCATAGTGGGAACTCAGTGCTGCAGAACTGTATCCCGGTGAATAACAAGTCAGCAGGCAGAGAGAGGTGAGAAACGAGACACAACTGGGCATGAGATAAAAGCACTAATTGCTTGGGGTGGGTTGCAGGGAAAAAACTGACCATGTGTGCGTAGTGTATTATGCAAATGCATGTATTTTATGTAAATGCATGCAGAGCAGATGCCAGCAGGCTCAGACTATCACAGGGAAGAAGATGTCAGAGAGCTGAGAAGCACCGAGTAGCTGAGGGCTGCCCTCAGTTACACAGSAAAGGGGCTCCCCCTCTGGTGCCCTGGGATGAGTTAAAACCCAGCCCAGCTCCTCTGCCTGGCTCACAGCACCTGGCAGGCTGTGACAGGGGAGCTGCACTCCCACAAACCTGCTTCCATCCAGCAAAGCAATGGAGTCATTTGGACTCAGCCTACTGAGCCAAACAGCCAGGATTTACTTCCTCCACCCTCCAAAAATCCTGCTCTGCTGTTCTCCAGGGCAGCTCAAGTCCCTGCACCTGCTTCTTCTCCCTGTCACAGCCGTTCTGCTGGTTCCCAGACCTGCCCAGCCAGCTCACCCCATGTGCTGGAGCTGCTCCAGGGCTCRCCATAATCACAGCAGCTCCTTCCCCCAGCTCCAGCAACTTCCCAGGGAGGTGTCAATGCCAAGAAGTGGGTCTTGTGTGAAATCTGTCCCTAATGCTCTCTGAGGCAGTGCCTATTTATAACATCCAAGAGCAAAGCCTAGATCCATTTTTTAAAGAAACCTATCTGGTTTTGTTTTCACATCCCCAAGTAAACAGCTTTATTTTGCAGCTCYTCGAAACGTAAGTGCCACAGACCASTCAGCCAGTTTATCATCCTTTTCATGCCTGAGAYGGTATTTTTTGAGCACTTACTCTGGGCACCTGGATCTTCAGCTCCCCCATCACACCRGGAAGGGTGTTTAGCTGTGGTGGTTCCCTGGGAGCCTCTGGAGCTTCAGCTACCTTCAGTTGGAGCTCAGAGCTATTGATTTCCCTCGAGTCACACTATTAACTGGGAGGGAACAGTGAGAAGATGCCGGCTGTCTCTGGGGTGCACAACGCTATTTATGGTGCACCTCAAAAAMGGGAAACCCATGCAGGGAATCCTCTTTCCATGGGTGAAAGAATGAAAAAAAACAAACCAGAGCTGCTGACCACCCACTTGAATGTCTGTGGAACACATCCACAGGGTCAAGAGGGTCAGACTGTCATTGTCCCACGCAATTCCAGTGGGGTCAACCCAGAACGGCCTCTGGCTGCAGCTGAAAACCAAATCAAACAAACCACGGCCGTGGTGRGATACAACCGTGTAAGGATTGGATTCACGTCTACTGGGCATAAAAACGATTTGCCACGCGCTTTTCTTGCATTATTTTCGTGAGGAGAGGTTGGATCATTTGGAATTTGAATTATACTCGTGGCAATGGAAACCCGGCACAGCAGGGTTTGCTCTTCACAGCTACAGAGCTTTAAATTCCTTTCCACTCCAGCAGACTCTCCCCCACCTCAGCACAAATCCCAGGCCCTCACAGGCTTTTTGGCCCCTTGCTTTTAACAGGGAAAGGGTCACTTACGATCATCACTGAAGTCATCCACGAGTATGATTTCATGGACGAGGTGCACTGGGGTGCGGTTCAGCACGCTAAGGAATGAAGAGAGAAAATCCATGACCAACTTAAAAWCCCAGCAAATGGAGTGGAAAAGCTGAGGAACTGACCCCCTGCTAAAGCACAGAAGACCAGGCTTGGATTTCCAGAAAGGATATACTAGGTAAGACCCAGAAACCACTCCCCACCACCCCTCAGTAATCTACAGTGCCTGCCCATTACCTCCCTGTAGCCGGATCTAAGAGCCAAGCTCTGTATTCCTGGGAAATAGCCAAGATACACCCTTTTCACCTCTGTGAGCAAAAGCAGAACCCCATGTAAAGCCAGGAAAAACTGACTTTTTTCTTTTCTAAATTGCACCAAGATTCCTAACGGGGCTTACAGCAAAGCTGCCRTCACCTCTCCACCTCCTCTGGGGTTAATGATACGGTGTCTAGCGACAGCAGGGCCAACACAGAGAAAATTACCCAGCTCAAACCCATCTTTACACAGCTCACAGCTGTGGCAGGACAACTCCCGTTTTTATCCAGGAACTGATTGTGTTTTGGAGGCTGCCGAGAGGATAAGAGCAGGGTTGGAGCCCACCCAGGTAATGAGAGAGAGAGAGAGGCTGGAGGATGTGGCTCACAGCTTCCTCCGTGTGGACAGACACTGGGAAACATGGCACAAAGCTACAATCCTCCCTTAATTACACCACCAAGGGTTATTATTGTTATTATTAAAAAGTCTAGACCCGCTCTTTCCCTTTCTCTCACAGTGCAGGGGTTGTGGATTTGTTGCACTGACTCCCGCGATTTCATCTCCAAATAAACACCAGTGCACGAGTCACCCTGACACACAATACATGGAGTTGCAGTTGCTACTACACGTGCTCAAAATCCTGCCCCAGCAAAGGGTCAAGGCTGTCTGCTTGACAGCAGATGCCCCAGGGCATCCCAGAAGTCTTCTAAGTGCTTGAGTTGGGCTTTGATAATGCCAGTCAGGTTGTACAGGCTTTCACAGCATTTTAACCTCTTTGCCTTCATCCTGAGCACAGTTCCTTTTCCACACAGGATTTAAAATCTCCCCAAATTTCCCATCTTCAGACCTCCCACTGGCATAAAAGGGCAGTCATCCAACTAGCTAACAATGCTGCAAGCCCCTAATACTGCCAAATCCTTATGAACAGGCTTTTCCCTGTCTCTCAGGCTCCCAAAAGCAGGCAAAAAGAAGCCTGGAATTCTGGAAAAACCTRGCCCAGACCCCAGTGAGGAGAGCTACAAAGGGCAGAAGCCCCAGGGGACTTGGGAGCCACAGAGCCAGRTGTCAAAAAATGCAGCCCATCCCAGGCAGGGGGTTCCCCTCTGCCAGGTGGCACTCCCACCCCTCAGGGTGCTGGAACTACAGCCCTGCACAAAGAAAAAGTTGAACTGGATTTTTCTGGGAGGCATCCAGGAAACCCAAAGGCAGATGATGGAAACAGAATCATAGAGTCAGAGAATGGTTTGGGTTGGAAGGGACCTTAAGGATCATCCAGTTCCAATCCTACTGCCATGRGAAGGGACATMTTCCACTAAACCAGGGTGATCAATGCCCCATCCAACCTKGCTTTSGACACTTCAAGKGAATGSGCATCTACAACTTCTCYGGGCAACTCAYGGTAAAGAATTTCTTCCATATATAATGAATCCTTTCTCCATGCTGGTTTTTCTTTTCCCTCAGCWGAAATCCTCAAAAAAAGGGGGTTTTCTATCAAACCAGAGTGGGTAAGCCTGGCACCTCCCTTGAAGAGATCCTCAAAAATCACTTCCAAGCATTCCTTTCCCTGGAAACACAATCCCTGCCTCTTCCAATTTCAGAATCTTGACAAAAGCCATTCTTTCCCCGGCTTCAGATGCCTTGCATGTTAATGTTGGGAGGAAGGGAAAGTCACTGATCCCTAAGCAACAGTCATCAGCTGCTGTGGCCACCCCGACACCACTTTGGCTYGTGCCAAGCAGAATAAGACAACACYCCCTCTCCAACAYTCACAGCCTGCATGAAGCACTGGGAAAAAAGTGCCTAAATGCCCCTCCTCCTGCTGGGGCACACAGAACAATTTACATGTGCCGTTTTCACCTGTCAAGTGTGGGGTTTTTTTTTAATTATTGTTATTAATAGGCTTGTTATTTTTTAGAAATCCCCATACGCGAGAGCTGAGTTCAGCAAATTACCGTAGCCGAGCAYCAGCAGACAGAGACAGGAGAGCAATATCACGCTCACTGGAATATTTAACAAGTGTTGATTGCCTGGAAACCTAACTCTGTGAAACCTGCAGGAAAGAGGCAGGCTGGTAAAAAAGCCAGCAAAAKAAATAAATAACCCACGGAGAGCGGGAGGGAAGGAGGCAGCGGGCAACTTGGAACATYCAGGGCCTGCCTCTGCCTGGTGTCTCCTGTAGATGTGGCTGCCAGAAATGCAGTGTAGGGCTTAACTCTAKGGGAAGGTGGCTGCAAAGGGGCTGATTCTGCTTTTGCTGGCACCAGCCAGAGTAACTCAGCCCAAACCGTGGCACTGGGCTGTGTAGACTGGGGCCTGGGCTCCAAGCAGTACTCAATCCCTTAGAACTCYTGCCAGGGCACCACTCATGGGAAAAAATGGACCATTTCCAAGGCTCTGGGCTGAGGAGAGGTGCAGCCCAATGCYTGCTCAGAGGCACACTCCAACTGTTCCCAGGTTGAGCAGTTTGCTGCCAACTCTGTGCCTGGGTTTGCCACCCCATAAATCAGGGGGATCACCGCTGAATGCCAACAGTGGCTACCTGTGGAACTGACCAGAGCGAGGGAGAAAAGGCCAGCATGCTGACTCACATCTCCTGGGACTCCTCTGGCTCCATAARCCATCACCATTCCATGGGGTTAATGCCAGACACCACAGTGGGTGACAGAGCATCCTCTCACCTGTACCATCACAGCCCTCTCCCATCAAATCCTTGTGGGACTCACTCACCATGAAACACTTTGCCAAAACTTGAGCAAACAACTCACTGTGGYGAGGGTGGTCCAAAGTGGGACCTGATGTCCACTGGTTTCAGTGCACTCTGAGCTCATTATTGTCCCTGGAAATCAGTGCACAGACCCCAGCAACCCCAAAACTGCAGCTAAACCAAGGGCCACTTCATGCAGGCACAGAGAGATCCCCAGCAAAGCCAAATCCTACACCTGCAGCCCCCTTCCCAACACAGCCTGCATCCCAGCAAAGCCAAATCCTACAACTGCAGCCCCCTTCCCAACACAGTCTGCGTCCCAGCAAAGCC
>NW_026623467.1:1072457-1126353 GCF_030028575.1 Malurus melanocephalus | reverse complement strand
AGCCCCCTTCCCAACACAGCCTGCATCCCAGCAAAGCCAAATCCTACAACTGCAGCCCCCTTCCCAACACAGCCTGCATCCCAGCAAAGCCAAATTCACATCCCCGATGCGTTTTCTGCCTGTGCTGTGTTAATCACACAATAATGCACATATGATGCTGGAAACATGGAATGTAAGCATCCCTCCTGCAGCACTCCTCAGGGAGGATGGGGAAAAAAGGCATCAAATCCTCCACATTTTCAACATTACAGTTTTTGGGCTGTTTTTTTCAGACAGACCATAAAAGCACTTTTAAAAATTCAAAGCCGGCTTTTCTATTACTTGTGCCTCTGYTCAGCTTTGATTTTTTTTTTAATACTTTCTTTTCTTTATGTCTGTGCATGGCTTTTTTTCCCCTTTTATATGGGTAAAATCAGAAGACAATATTAGAGTGCTTTGAAGTCCCTCTGTTATTATAGATTTTTTTTCCCTTAAATCAAGCATAGGTAGACATATACTGCAGTGATAGGCATATTTTAACAAATCAAAACAGTTTTTAAGTTCTGCTGAGCCAGAGATCACAACATTTTCTCCCTTAACTTGCCAAAAGACCTGTTACTATCAAAATGAAAGCTCGCGCCTCCAGTCCAGAAGTGCTTACTCTTACTCCMCCTAATAAGAACAGGTTTGCTGCTGAATTATCTTGAAAAGACAACACTGAAGTTTTCTTTGTTTCAACAGWTTTACCTTATGCCAATTTGGCCATRGAGAATTTCACCTTAAATTTTCATTGTAAGGTCCCTCTTCCTTCCTCCTCAACAATTTGTTGGGAGACTTTTCTGCCTACCCAGAGGTAAGCACCGGATCCTGCAATTTCATCTCCAGATAAATACCAGTGCAAAAGTCACCCTGACCGTGTATGACATGGAAAATGTTTATGGGAAGGAATTTAGACCTTGTGACCAAAAGTCAGTGTGGTTTTGGTAATCACCAACTTGCTTTAGAGAGGTGACTGTGGACACCCATCCTTGGGAATTCACGAACCCGTTAATTCTCTCCATGGCAACATACTGGGACTTGTTGGGGGAAAAACACCTTTGGGAGTATAATAAAGCATGAAAAGGGCCAAGGGTCACAATTATCGAAATCAGACTGAGAGCGTGAAGAGAAAATATCCACCAAAATGAACTGCTTCAACAACCCCAAATGGCTAATTATGTAGGAAGAAAGACATCACACCAAGAATAACCATAATGAGCTTTGATTACACTGCGGCTTTCGCATTTTATTCTTTCAAATACCCACCAAGCTCTTTGAAATTCAAGAGTTCTCTTATGTTAACATCAAAAGGTAAAAGCGCACGGAGGGCTGTGTACTCAGTCACCAYGAGAGATGATTAGCAAATTAAGAGAAAAAAAAAGTCCAGGGTTTAAGCAAAAAGCAGAAAAGAAAAARAAGAAATGAAAAAACAGCACAAAGTGCTAATTACACAGTTTCTGTGCAACACCTGGCTTGTTTTTGCTTCTTTAATCAGGCTCATTTCAGTTATGGCACAGACTCTATATGGTGCCAATGCTGCCTGMGCAGAGGCTTTGTCACCTCCCTGTCTCAGATGTGTCTGAATGCAGACAAGGCAGCGGCACAAGGGGAGGGTGAGAGGTGCTGCCTGCCCAGGACATCACTTCTCTCACCTGTGAGCACTGAAAAATGAAAGGCATCGTAKTCACTCTGCTAATTAATGATCTAAATATTTGATGTGGTATTCAAAGCATTTGCATCAGGAYTCCTGCCAAAGGATGTGTTTTGGTTTGTCAGCAAGAGGTAAATAATTAAAGTTTTCTTATTCCTGCCCTGAGCTCCCCAGCTGCAAGTTTGAAGAATAAATAAATAAAAGCCACTCAGCAGAGCAAATTGGACAGTCTCACCCTCTGCCCAGCAGGTCATCCACATGACAGGATTAGGATTCCCTTGCTAAATCCAGGCTAGTATGAAAAGGATGGAAAGACAGGAAAAAAGAAATTGTGGTTTTGATGGGTTTTTATTGTTTTATTTTAAATGCTTCTGCATTGCTTATTTTCTCCCTTGCTCCTGTCTTCCCACCCCTTGGGTTTACTCACATGGTCCCATCTCATGTAGTATCAGAACTCTCACGATTTTTAGGCACTGAGCCCTGTTGCCTGAAATATGTGAAACTGAACCACGCAGGGATAAGGAACTTGTTGAAAAGTGAATGGTTGAAACAACACAATAGTACTTTCTTTACCTGTGCACAGTAAATAAAAAAAATTAAAAATCTCAAGAGCTACTTTGCTATTCACCATCTCCTCCTTTCTGGCCTCTTCTCCCCTTTTCTATTTCCTTTTTTCATGACACCCATTCCCTACTCCCTGGACTGCTGTACATATTCACAAGGACAGTTGCACACACATTTACAAATGCTGACTTCACCATTTGCAGAAATTTGGGCATTCGATAAATTTACTTTTTCGGGTTTTTTTCCCCCCCTGCTTTACTTCCAGCTGGCAAGTGGTCATGAAACTTTAAAATTAATTCATTATTCAAGACAGTCCAGCAGCTTTTCTCAATAACTCTGACAAAGCAAAATGTTCATAAAGGAACTGCCCCAAACGCTCCCAACGTGACCTGGGTAAGGGGTGCTGTGGAGGCCACGTGTTGCACCTCCTGCCAAGAGCCTGAAACACACTGAGCCTGCAACACAGCTCAGCCTCAGCACCYGGGGAGCACTGAGGCTCTCAAGCAACCCAGGAAAACCTCAGGAATAGCTAAATCCCTCCTGCTCAGCAGGTACATGATCCCTTCTGCACAAGGCGATTCCCTCTGCTGCTGCCTTCAGCAGCTTCCATCTGCCATTCCTCTGTGTTTACACGGGGTTCTGTGGGAAGTGTCCCCTTTGTAGGGACAGTGCCCCGTCATTCACAGCTTTGCAYAAGCCAAGCAATGTCTCTTCCCCATTTCTTGCTCCATGTAAATAACTGAGAACACTGATTCTGCAACGAGGCTGAAAAATCCAACACAGTGGAACTCAGGAAACCAGGTCTGCAATCCAAGATCTTCCACCAGCTAGACAGAGAGCTCTGTTCCTCAGCCTGTCCATCTGGGTTATAGCTCTGTGGAGATGTGCTGGGGAGAACAGGGCAGAAGAGGTGCCCAATTCACTCACCACAATGCTCAAAGCAGTTGGCCACAGCACAAAGCAMTGTCAGGAGGCCAGAGTTTGTTTTGAAAGGCCCAGGAAAATGATCCATGTTGTTACAGCCACTGTGGGACRGAATCATCTGGAAGATCTAATTAAACTTAGGATTTGGCGAGCAAGAGGGAAAAAGCTCCAAGCAGTCAGAAGGCAAAGCAAATTAACCCACAGAGGCTAAAGAGGCAGAGGAGCTCTCAAAGAGGCAGGGATGTGGCAATACGTGCACAGCCACATCTGAGAGAGACAAAGCAGGAACAATGTCACCAGCACAACGTGCCACCAAGGATTAATATTCCTAGGCTTGGCTGGATCAAAGCAAGCCTCTGTGCACTGCACCCAAGAGGTAAACGGGGAACCCTGCACCAAAAGGCCACCTCCAAACCATGGGGACCAGGAAAAGGGAGTCAGCTCAGGAGAGTTCAGGATCTCAGCCCAGGGAGAGGAACAGGAGATGGGGACCCAAGGCTGTCATCTCAATTCCTCACTGCCTGGGCTTGCCTCTGTGGCAWAGCTCAGTGGGATACTTTGTGGGGCTCTGGCACTGTTGGGAGATGAACCYACAAGAAAGAGGGTCAGAAGGGTCCCCAGCTGGGGAAAAGCTCCCAACAGAAAACATGAGCACTGGAATTGCCTTGGCCCACAAGCGAGGAGGAGCAATGCACAGGGGCGAAGCTCTGGTGGAAATCACACAGCAGGTAAAGAAGGCAATAAAGCCAATTAATCAAGGCAAGCAGAAGAAAAGAAGAGGAACAAGGAAGAAAATCTTTTTAACCTGGAAATAAGAAACTTCAAAGGATAGTAATCCAGAGGAAGAAACAAAAATTCAATGWACCTGTATTTCTAACCTTGCATCACAGCAACAAATTGTTCTCTAATGAAGCCAGATACGGGGGATCCAGGCATAAGAGCTGTACCATGGGTTCTAACWTTTCTCATATAACAGCATCACTCATGATCACACCTGGCAGGACAGTCAGGTGCTGAGTTATGRGGAGAAATGAGATTAAAATCAATCCCTGCACAATCCCCTGTGTCTCAGAGGCTAGAGGACTGCACTTGCCACTAGTTACAGCTGGTTCTAGAGAATGGCAAACACATGCCAGGTACTGTAAAGACCGAACAGAAGGCCCAGGACCAAGGAAGTGGTACACAGCACCAAGTATCAATGTCACCCAAGACCCACACACCCTAGAGAGAAAAAGCAGWGACAGATTATTGAGTGTGAGGGAAGGAGACAGAACTGGGCATGGAACCATGAAGCAGAGCTGGAATTCAATTTCAGGACTGTCAAACTCACTTGTGGCCCTTGGACACGCTCACCTGAGGAAGGATGCTGAGAGAAAAGCTCAGTGAGGACCTGACAGTGAATAGGACACAGCTGAACCCTCCCCACAACCAGCAATCCCAGTGGGACCAATGGCAAGAAGTCCCTGGGGATGCCAGGGTTTAAAAGACAAGAYCTGCAGCAGGGCACAGACCTTCACCATGTGCACATGACTGCAGCTGTAAAACAACACTGGCGCAGAGCACAGCACAGCCAAGCTTGCTACAGGGGCACCCCCCAGCCAAGACCTGGACACACCTCACCAGATCTCTCCACAAGGGAACCTGCAGGTTCAAGGCACACGCTGGGATTAAACACTGATTTCCAAAAGCTGCAGTGAAAATGAAGCCTTCAATCTATCCACAACAGCAAAACACAGCCAAGAACAAACTGGCAAATGAAGGAATGGCCACATGCCCAGAGTGCTCCACCGTGTCTGCAGGAGTGCAGGAACCAGCCTTGAAAATCTGCTGTGTGTGTGTGTCATTAGGGCTTCTCAATTAGCAATCCTTTCTGGCACTCCATGGGGCACTGGAGAGGCTCACAGAGCAGCACTGGAGCAGACTGCCATGCAATGATAGCTGTCCCTGGAGGAGCAGAACAAAATGCAGCTGAGTACTSCTACCCAGCTGGATGGAAAAGCTCTTAGCCCAGACTCTGGCTAATCTGCTGGTACTCCCTCAAGAGTTTCCCATGCCAGACCCTAAGGGAGCACAGCTCCTCGCTTTCCTGAGCATCCCACTGCAAAAACTACTTCTCAGGGGCCAAMCTTCACACTGATTTCTCCTGGTCATCGTTTGAGACAGAGCTGGCAGCTCTGCCCCTGGTGCTGTGGTGAGTGCAAACAGATTCTGCCTTTATTCGTGATGACCTCTGGCCCACTGACCCTCTTTTCTGAGACCCCCAGGAGCTCTTACCTTCGAATTGTCCTCAGGAGGGTGGACCTGGCCTCATTGTGGAAGGTGATGACCACGCTGGTGGGAGGGAGGTCCTGGTCATAGTGCAAAGTTGTGCACCTGGGGAGGGACAAAGCAGAAAAGGTCATTCAGGCGCTGCAATTCTAAGTGGAGCTCACTTTGTCAACGCAGACAACAGAATCCATCAGTAAATGGTCCTACCACTATTACAAATAAATAGATAAGAGKTTTTCTGTGTGAATYRTTTCTGAAGGAGTCCAGAAACYGCCAAGGAARTCACCAAGGATTAAAAAAACAAAGMRCTTTACTGTCATTAATGTGRAGGGATGAGAATGGAGCTGGCAGCCCTTTCCTCTAACCAGGRCTATCCCAGCCACYCCCAGTGCTCCTCCCATGCCCTGGGTTGTGACACCAGCAGAGGTAAGAGCATCCTTGCAGCTCCAGCTCCAAGCCACCTCACTCCCAGCCTCCTGAGGCAGCCACTCCCACCAGYCAGCTGCAAGGTAAGCCAAGCCTTGTTTCTAAATTAATTGTTTTCTTATTAATTCTGCCTTAATTGCATAACCAGACTACAGGGAAGACTGGGATTTACAGCTTTCCAAGCCAGTCTTGCAGAAGGCAAAAGCCCACAGCTGCAACCACRGCCCCTGCTGCCTCCTTCCCAGGAGGAAATGTCACAGACTCTGTAATTACTTTGACCTTTAGCTGATTAAATTTGTGGCTTTTATAGACCGACACCAACATATTCCTAGCTCAGAAAATCCAGATACCTCTTACATCCGTGCTGCCCTTTCTGGGTCCCTATCAGTCCCTTAGGATGGTTTTAAGATGACACAACAGTAGCTCCCCTTCACAGCCATCACGTCCCTTCCCATCCATGTGCCACTTGTCTGCCCTTGTGCCACTGCCCCGGTGCTACCACTCCCATCCTCAAACGAGGACTGAGCAACCACTCTTCCAGCAATCCATCAGTTTGCTCCCCCAAAGTTCTGGGCCACAGCATCTGGGATCAAAGTATCAAAGCATCTGCAAGGTGAAGTAAAAACAGATGGAAAAATTAAGTTGGGGATGGAAAGGAGAAAGCACGTAAGAGCAGCCAGATATTGTTGTTTATGCTATTAAGACCAGCACGTTGCACCTCTGAAATGCCAAAATGCTCCAGATACTATTTAGGGAGGTTTTCTGTACTTCAATTTTGAAATTACATTTCTGATTATTTACAAAGTGAACWAAATTAAAGGAAACAAGAGTGCACAACAGGAGAAACAATTCCAAAGATAAGAAAACAATGGTATCTTAGATGGGACAAAGTATTTGCAAGCTCATGCTAAATTAGTTGCTGCTTACTCTCACTGTTTCACTCGAAACCCTTTCTAAATCCTGCTTCAACTTGACCAAAAGCAGGTTTCTCATTACTCCCCTRTTCTTTCAGCACAGTCATCAACACCAGAAATTCACCTTCGAGGCAATTCTAATTCTGGGTCCATCCCCRAAGGACGCCAAAGTGGCACAGCTGTTCCATATGCAGGAGAAAGTTCAGCAACATTGCCCTGTGCGACAACACCCTCATCCATCAAAACTGCATCTCAGGGATGCTGAAAACAGAGGGTTTCTGAATTATGAAACAGCACCAGGTCATGCCCTGAGCTGCTCCTCTGGGTCACTGCAGGCTCTTGCATTGCCCCGTACCCAGCTCCAGCCTTCCCAAAYGGAGAGGATGAGAAAGAAGCTGCTGCTCAATCTCGCCACGCTCAGGCTCAGCTCCYGTTCTCTCTGCAGAGCTGCAGGGACAGACTATGGCAACTGCTCTCCCTGAGCTATTTATACCCCGCTCCCAGATGCGTGTCCTTCCACCCACTTCCAGCAGGGCTCTGTGGAGCAAACATGGGGAGCTATTTCGGGAAAAGAATGAGAGAGTGGAAAATACAAAGTCATCAATACTTTATTTATGCTACTACAGCAGCCAAGGAGCTGGTAAATAAAGCAGCAGCTGGGYGTGTCTGTGCCTCCCACGGGCTGGGGATGCTGCAGGCTGCCTGAGCCTCCCCATCAGCAACAACTTGCTTTGCTTTTAAAACTCCAGATGTTGGTGCACCAGGTTGGCCCAACCAGGCAATGTGCCWTTGGGATACACTGGAATGTCACACACGGGCACCTCCAGAGCTGCAGCTCACCCCTGGCTTCTGTCTARTGAGGCTGATCACATCCCAAGGGTAGGAATGATGCTGTCATGGATCCCCAGCCCTGCTTTGCCTCTGTGACCAGCACCATGGCACAGCTGGGACTTGCGTCTCCAAAACCAGCCTGGAAAGGGGAAGGCAGAGCTGCTGCATCTGCCAGGGCTCCTCTTCCCGGTTCCCTTGTGGCCCTGACTCTTCTCTTGGACAGGATTTTACCCCTGGGTTCCTCTTTCAGGAGCCCTCCCAAAGTTTCCTCCACTTGCTCCAGTTTTTGTTTTCCCTTGCTCCCCCAATGTAAATGCAGCTAAACACCCTGGGTCCCCGGAAGGCAGATTTCAGTTTAAGTTKTTGACTACGAGTGTCTTTTTTGGCACTTACTAGGGTAATAAAAACCACAGCTTGGAAAAGCATTAAATCCAGCATGTCCAGAATTATTTTGTGTGACAATTACATCTGGGGTAATTTCAATTTAATACCTCACTGCAAGTGAAAATTGCAGCATGCAGCCCTAAAATTGCTGTAATAATGAAAATAAACCCGCTAAAAGCTGCCTGTGCTACCTCAGGCTGTCACTGGATACAACATTTTGTGCTGCTGATGGTATTTCATAGGTCACCCAATTGCCAACAAAAAAAAAAGAAAAAAACAAAACCAAAAACAACACCCACAACATTTTCAGGAAACCAATGGAAATTTGAGGAGTTTTTTTAGACTCTTAAAAAAAAAAACTGAAAAAAACAGTAGTTACTGCACTGCCTGTACTTGCAGTGGGTTGAAATGGCCAAAGCCATTCAAAGTTTGATGCTTTGAAACCTTGCAAGGAGCAATCCTTGCACAGGAAGTGCTAGCAGGAATGCTGCAAGGCATCCTGGGGGGGCTGAAAGAAGACAGAAGCCAGGCTGGCCTGCCCTAAAAACCCTAGAGAGAGCATCCAGATGGAGAACAATTCTTATTTTCTCATGCAAGAATTCAAATTTCATTTTACGGGAAGAGTAATTTCCTTGTTTTAAAGTTCATTCCCATTCAAAATGGAAATTATTTCAGAATCAGAAGGTTCTGAAAGGGGTGGTCTGGCTACAAACACCTTAGGAATCAACCTCAGAAAATTCCAGCCTGGACTGGTTGCCTGTCATAATTCCTTCAGAGTGGACAGAGCAGCACATCTCATCCTCATGTTCCCAATATGCCCTTAACAGCTCAGGAACAAATTATGGAGCACCTGTTTGTGGGGCAGGGAGCAGACAGCCAGAACCCTGCACTCGCTGTAGGAATTGCAAAGCTCTCCCGCCAAGTCCCAAACTTTGGACACTCCAGCACTGTCCCCAGGACTATGGAGTCCCTTACTCAAGACTTATTCCATGAGTTCCTTTGGCCTTTGTGCTCCTGATGAGCAGTGTGGTATCACAGACAGGTGGTCTCTGCACACAGCTGTCCCTGCATCCTGAGAGATCCTCCTGAYGGGACAGCACACACCCACCCCCTGGGAATCTGAACCCATTTTGTGTTTAAAATGCCAAACTTCACTCAAAGTGCCCGTCACCAAAGCAAACCCTCCCTGCCAGCAGAGCTGCACAGCACAGTGGTGGAGACTGACAGTGTGAACAGAGATGGACCCTGTTCCACGACTTCTCCTGGTGCCCCCAGGCTCATCCAAGGTCACACCACACACCCACAGAGCTGTGTGTGCCTCTCAAAACCTACCTCTGACATTCACCCTCTCATCAACTTCCTTCAAAAAATGGTTATTGTCACCCCCAYTCCCCCAGATACCCCCTCTGCTCATTCCTCTGTTCTACCTCAGCAGCCATCGCTGCCAACAACTCTGCTCTGAATTTTTAATGTTTTCCACTAAGTCCAAACTCTCCCTCACCACAGCTCACCACCTCCAAAGCATTCTCTGAATAATCATTTCAGCTGCATCAGGGAAAGCTACACCATCTTTCACCTCCCTCCTGGCTCCTCTCTTCTCCTTGGAAACACACAGGAGAGCAGTCTCGTCACCACATGAAGGGAAAGGGGAAGGAGAAAGGAAAAGGAAAAAGGAAACAGGAAAAAGGAAAAAAAGGAAAAGGGAAAAGGAAAAAGGAGAAAGGAGAAAGGAAAATATTAGAGCCCCAGCTGTCCTGGCCAGTAGCAAACATAYCCAGGCTCTGCACACCTGTAGGGACAGATGGCAGGACATGCAGGCAGCTTGGTCACACCTCTCAGGACAGCCCCTCAGGGTGRCATGCATAGTGTGGAAAACCACAGTGTGCCTAAATCCTGTCTTTGAGCTGAAGCAAAATTCATAGAGCCATAAAAACAGAATGATTTGGGTTGGAAGGGATCTTAGAGATCATCTAGTTCCAACCCCCTGCCTTGGGAAGGGACACTTTGCACTAGACCAGATCGCTCTAAATCCCATCCAACTTGGAAAACTTCCAGGGATGTGGCATTCCACAGCTTCTCTGGGCAACCTGTTCCAGTGCCTCATCACCCTCACAGTAAAGAATTTCTTCCCAACGACTAACCTAGGATACTTCCATGAAAATACTCTGAAAACAGAAGCCTTGGACACAGTATGATATAGTGCTGTAAAGCAATGTATGTGCCAACTCATATGGAATCTAGTAAGTGCCTAGAGCTTACTGCTGGACAGGACTGTGCACCACCTCAGCTGACCTCTGGGAAACACAATCTCTGGCATTTTCCCCAGTTATTTCTGTATTTCTCAGTTATCCGTGCATTAAATCCAGTGACTTGTGCCTGACTGCAGACTACCTTTCCAAAAATCATTACCTGATGACCTCCAGAGATGGAAAATGCAAGAAGTGCTGTACACCTTACAGCCAAGGCATGAGTCTCATACAACAGTATAACTGGGATAGAACAATCCAGAATTTGCTTGAACAGAGCACGTAGGTGGGATCAGTGATCTTCTTCATGACATTCAACACCCTCAGTTCCTCACAGCTTTCCCCAAGCCACTCTTCCCGCATGTTGCCTCAAAATATTTTTTCACTCAGCTTTGAGAGACTTTCAAATCCTTCCCAAGGGTGTCAGCATCTCCTGCTCCTTCTCTGGGTCAGCAAGAAGCTGTCAAACAGAGGGCTGACCGTGGTCTGTGCACCTCCAGCACCACCATGGCACCCAGGGCTCACCAGGGGACAGCTGTGAGCAGYGAGACAACTGCTGGAACATCCCACACATGGGGTCTGCTCTGGGATAAAGACCTGCTGAGAAAGCTCTGGGATTCCCTCTGAGGCTGCCGCAAGTTCCACCAGGACACTCCACAATGTGAACACCGCTGCTCAGAGCACAGACATCATCTTTGTGGCACAACAGCAAAAGCAGTGGCTGCAGGAATTGTCACCAACTAGAGATCCTGCTGTGCCTAACTTGGTCCTGCAGGTCCATTTCAGGCTGGTGCTACGGAAGCACCAAGAGGCTGAGAGCAAAGAAAGGCTGCAAACACAGCTGGAAGGCACAGCTGGAAGGCACAGCGGTCCAGAAAGCGGCCGTGCCAAAACGAAAGAAGAAAGGACGCGAAGTCAGATGTCAGCTGGCAGTGCCACGTGATTGCAGGGAATGTCAGCTCAAGTTTGGCTTGCCAAAGTGAAAAAATGCCCTTGAGAAAGGTCGGTGGGATCTCTCTTTGCTGGACTGGCATGTGCCTCAGGTTTGCATTCCCAGAAAGGGACAGAAAAATCCCTAGGGTAGAGTGCAAGAGAGGCTGCTGGGGCTGGGAGAAACAGGGGCGACACAAAGAGAAGAATCCCTCTCTTGAGCAATGACTTCAGGGTGTACAAGGGCTTGAGCAAGGGCAAGAGGCACATCTGCAACAAATATTCAGTGGTGGTTAGCATCAGAGCTAACAAGGAGTTATTTAGCAAGCTTGAACTGGAWGAAATCTGATAAAACTGTAAGGAAGACCATCAGGAAAAATCTGCCAGGGCAGCGAACCAGCTCTGGCTGTAGATCAGACTCCCAGAGGAACCTGCCCAAGTCAGCACCTCTCCCTTCCCCACAAAAACACCAGAAAATGCACAGAAAGGGAGAGCCCTCCCAAGGGCAGGGGATGATGCAGCCGCTTCCCTTCAGCCTCCACGCTCCCAGGAAGGGCTGCCATGGGTGTGACAGACACAGCCTGGAGGGGACAGCACAGCCACTGCCCACCAGCACAGGCTCCTGCAAACTGCTGCAACTCATCCWCGGGCTGATCTGAGACCTTCTTGGGCTGACTGAGAAGGACGTTTTCCTACCCAGCTTCTGAAACTTTTAACAGTGCTCTATTTGGCTAGTGTGCAATTAATATTTCCTCTAACTCACTACCTCTTTCAGTTTCTTTCTTTCTTTCTTTCTTTTCCCTGCAAGATAGATATCTAAAAAATTAATCAAACGACTAAATTTGAAGAAAAGGGGAAACGCAAGGAGGCAAAAATAACCTCCTGTGCACATGACGTGCTGCTGCCTGTGAACCTCAAAACAGATGAGAAGATGCATTTATAATTTATTAAAAATTTGCTGGATTTTTGTCTTCAGACAAGGGGAGGGGGGAAAAAGGAAGATCTACTAAGAAAGAAGGAAAGAATAGCATGGTTGCCTTTAAAAACAAGTTAAACCAGATTGTGTGTCTTGATTTTCAAAGAAGCTCATGAATAATTCAGAATTCTAGGGCCCTCCACACAGAATCAGGGTCTGTCTTGCTTCTTGACTCCCTCCACCCTTCCTTCCTCAGAACTGAGGCAAAAAGAGAAACACAGCTAAAAAGAGTGAAAAGAAAAAAAAAACAAACAAAACCAGTACAATTCAGCAGAATTTCAAACTGATGCCAGTTTTACTGGAATACCAGAGCTGAGGGCAGAGGTTTTCACACGGTGAAAGTAAAAGCAAAAACTGGTACCTCACACCTTCAGGGAAAGCCACCAATCCATTATTAAAGATCTTCAGAAGCCAGGACAACCTGAAATTATGTTTCAGAAGATCAGAACCCTGGATGTTAAGATTCCTCAGGGAGGATGCTTTCTGACCAGAGCTTCCTGGCACCACGTGGCAAATCAAAGCAGATAAAGTCCCCATCCTCATAACACCTCCTTAGTCACAGCTGGGGAAGCACAAACCAAGCTCCACGCKGTGACAGCTCAAAAACACTTCCAGAACGTAGGGATCGGCAGTGCTTACAGCAGAAATCCACCCAAACAGACCCAAAACAAATTGCCCTTTTGCTGCAGCTGATGGGGGAGGACTTTAAGGTGACAGGCAGCTGAAAAAAACAAACAAGAGTTTGATGGAAGGAACTGTCTCATGGCTTTAATTACCAACASGAGCGAGCCTCAGAGATCTAGTTCCTTTATTTACTAATACTTGACTTCATTTCAGCCTACATAAACATATTAGCTCAATAGAAATGGCGAGAAAAGCACGAGAGTTAAACAAACAACTTCATTCTGTCAGAATTACTTGGAGCAAGTTATCAAAGTAATCAATGGCACATAATAACTATAGGACAAGTGGTCAATACGTTACAGCAGTCAAAGGCAGAGGATGGTTGTAGCAGAGGGTGATCAATGGCACCCTGGGAATGCTGAGGCACTGGGTGATGAAGGGATGGCCATCAGGAAATCATCWCTGAGCCCCGCTGTGGTTCAGGTGAGTGCACCCAGTCAAGGGCACTGAGACAGGCGAGGTTTTCTCCCCCCATAAAAAGCCAGGATCTTTTCAGTGCATTGCAGGGAGTTTTCAAAACAGATCCTGCATCCCCACGGATTGACCGATGATGGCACAGCCACCCCAAGGGCCGTGGCTGGGTCTGTGGTCAGTCCTGGTCTGCAGAGACCCCCATCCCTCCCTCCACTGGGAAGAAGCCTCTCCCTGGTGCCGTGAGTGCCTCCCACCAGTGGTTCCTGCGCCCGCCAACGCACGCCGCAGCATCACTTCCACTCCAGCACTTCGTTTGTTCCTGAGGAGCCCAATGTGTACTTTTCATCTGATACTCAAAATCACTTCCTTTTAAATACAGCTTGTCATTTCTAGATGACTAAAGTGTCAAAAACATTTGAGATCTAAATGAAAATTTTCTCTTTTCAGGATGAGAAAAACAGATCCCTTTGGCTTTAAGTTTTCTTGTCTTTTTACTTTTAGATTCACCAAGACATTTGCTTTTGGTTTATCCTGAAATTGCTATCTCCTGGCTTTTCTTTCTCTTAAATAACCAAAGAACTGAAACACCATTATTCACTCAGCTCTGCTGAGCTTTATCTACCCACGTAGCCCCCAGATTCAAGCTCCAGAGATGTGGTATTGACAACACAGACATAGCCAGGTGTAGGGAGAGGCGTGGATCCCACCACCCACTCTGTCTCTGTTTCCAGCTTCAGGCTCTTAAACAAAAGCAGCAGTGCCCATACCCAGGCCCTGCTCACCTTGAAATGGAGCAGTTTGTCCTCGGGGCGCAGTGACTGGCAGGTCACTGTCTTTTATTAAATTCCCAGCTCTCCCTCCTCTGTGTCCCCCATCATGACAGGGACAYACAGAACGATCATCGCTCCACAGACAGATATCTGGGGAACGAGCTTTTATCTCTGGGTGAATGTGTCACAAAAGTGGAGCTAATTAACTGGGGCTCTGTTTTTGAAAAAGGTTAATATTTTATCACATGTCTTCTGTCTCGAGGAATAATTAGCCCTGGCGGTAGAAGCTCTGCCATGTCCCAAGGGACGGAGCAAGAGACTGGTGGCTGGAGAAGGACACGTGGTGTTGATGGATAGACAGCAGCTCGATGGATAGACAGCAATTCTGGGCTAACAGTACATCTCACCAGCGGTCACTCCTCACACAAACCACCCTGCCACAGAATAATAACAGAGACAAAGCCCTGCTCCAAAGGCTGCACACATTCTTCTTGTCCATTCCATGCCCTCTGGTGCAGGGATGCTTTAAATCAAAGCACTGTAGCTCAGCCAAGACTTTCGGAGCGCTGGCACTGGAGCACCAGTCCCAATCCTTTCTCCCCAGGCTCTTTTCCCCTCTTGCTTCAGCACCCCAGTCTGCACAGCAAAAAGCAAATCCCAAGGGCTCTCCTAACTCTTCCATCCCAAAACCAAACCTGTTCGCATGGGGAACCAACTGAAGGAAATTCCCACAGGGAGTGCACAGAAGAAGCCTCCCCCAGGGGCTGCTGGCTGCACAGAAATCCTCGGCACAGTGCACACCATCTCTCCACGGGGCTGGAATGTAAGCAGGGTAAATGGAGGAACTGAAAAAAGACACAAAGGGTCATTTCAGATCGACCCAGAATTGTTTTGTGCATGCATTTTTCTTGGCAAAATGCAGTGGACGGGTGAGTGGGGAATTTCCAAAATGAAATCAAAACTCTCTCATAGGGAAACAAAGCCAAAATGACTTAGGGGAAAGAAATACATCACTTGGAGAGAGGGGAAAGAATGTTTTCAGCTCTTTTTCTCTCTGAAACTGCAGTTTTTGGCAAGAAACACAAATAAAGGTGTTCTTCAGGGAAGGGACAGCTGGGATGGAAGCTGTGCCTGCTCCCATGTGAGCTCCTCAGATTCTCCTCAGGAGGATGCCTGCCCCTTATAAATGCTCTTCCTACCCAGCAAGGCACTGAAGAGCCGGGAGAAGGGACACAAATATATATTTTTGGATAAACAAAACACAGCAGTCCGAACTTTAGTATTATACCAAGATGTTTGCTGGAACAGTCCAGTCATCCCCCCTGCCACCAGCCAGACTCTGAGACACCGAGTCCCTACAAACTCCCCAGTTCCCACAGTGCCAATCCCCTCTGGCCTGCAGACATCTTTTAGGCAAGAATACAGCTCAGGAATAGTTTCTGCTCACCGTGCAGACAAGTGCCATAACTCACACTCCTTGCACAGCCCTTTCAGATGGAAGTAGCTTTGCCCTCCAGAAAAAGAGGAACACGACCACTTAAATGACACATCCTCCTGCATCCCAAACACCCTCCTATACACTTCCATCAGCTCCTCAGAGAGTCTTGCTTGCTCCTCAGCTGCTTCTCAAGAGTTACCCTCATCCTTCTCATGCAAGGAGAAGAAAAGGAAAGAGGAGGAATAGCACTGAAAATCCACCGCTGCAGAGTAAGCACCGCCATATCTGCCACCTCCCTACAATCAACCCTGCTCCATGCCCAGCATCCCTTCCCAGAATCATTTTTAACGAAATCCCCTCAGCCTGCTTTTTCTCTAGGCAACCCCTCAAGATACAAAACTGCAGCATCTCACTTCACCTCAGCTGCTCCCCCCTTGGYGACTGCCAACATCCAGAGTCAAAGCCCACAATCCCAGCACACAATGGGCAGCCATCCCCGGGGAATGCAACTTCTCTCAGTGCTCAAACCCACTATAATCCCATTTCATGCAGACCTTTCTCATCTATTCTTTCTTCCTTTACCACATTAAAAAAAAAAAACAAACAAAAACTCAAACCCGGAAAGCTTCAAAAGAGGACATGGCATACAAAGATATTTGAAAAAAAAATCGTTGCGTTCATCAATTTTTGCCCCCTGAAGCCACCAGTTCCTGCCTCAGGAGCCATCAGGCCAGCTGAGCCCACCACCTCCATCAGACAAAAACATGTGGCAGCAGAGGTCACAGACACTGGGGTGGCCACAGACATTCCCAGCATRGGGACTCGGACACACAGCAGCTATTTCCCAGGACTGTGCAGGTGGTGAGCCCAGAGAGACCCAGCACACTTCTCGTGTGAGCTCTGCAGGAGCTGACAGAGCAGCTACCAGAAAGAGGCACGAGGCACCTTAATGCAGGTATTCCCACATCTGTGCCAAATACCAACTGCAGCACATTTCTGGATTTCTGCAGTGCTAAAAGGTCCACTGAATAGTTTTCTCCACTTTCAGGCAACATAATGGAGTGGAGACTCCATGGGACTTTTGTCTTTGACCAAGTTTTGCCAAGCCTGTCTCAACCCCACTGTTGGCAAAGCCTTGCAGTGCTAGGCCAGAGAAGACACACGAGTGTGGTGACTGAGTCACTCAAAAGCGATGAATACCAAAAGGGGAGATGACAGAATTCCTCTCACTGCTGTCCCAAACAGAGTGACCTGAGGCCACCAAACACACCAGCATCACCCAAGCTGCTACACAGACTCCTGCTTGTTGATCACATGGATGAAGGTCTCCAGTCACCTCAGAGTTCTCCATCAGGGCGACAACAGATGTGTTACACAGATTTGGTACTACCATCACGATCAATCCTGGAAAAGATGTCAGGCAATGAGGAGGGGAGGCTTTGCCAGGCACAGCTGGATGGGCACCCACCCTTCCTCTCACTGGGGTGCATTTGCTGTGAGTGACTGGACAAGACACAGGCAACAGGAGCACTGCAAGGACAGCAACTCGAGCAACTTCAGTTATACAAACACAGGCAGCTGGGGGGAAAAGAGCCACAAATTCCATGTGCTGCAACCAAGGTTTTTAAATTACATCAGCTTTTACAAAATGCTGGGGCAAGCCTGAGAGGCAGGAGTCTCAGTGGGCTCATTGCTTTCTGCACTGAGACAAACCTGGGCTGATTACAGAGCTGACCCAGCTTCGAGCAGGAGGCTGGATCAGAGACCCCCTGTGGTCTYTTCCAGCCTAAATTATTCTATGATTTTATGAAGTGCCAGTTTCTGATTAATAGCTGTCTTGCTTTCCTTGCTTAGCTGCCAAGAATTGCCAATCTCAATACTCCTTGTTCTCTATGCTACCTGAAAACAATCTCTCTGTGTTTTGATCACACAACTGTTCCTCAAATCTCCTTGGAGTTTCCAAGCTCAAATTCACCCAGAAAACCAAATGCAAAATGTCACTGTGTGTGCTGAGCACTCTGGATGGACTGAATCTACACTGTGCAGAACTGCTTTTGAGTGAAAGATGTAGGTTTTGGCCCATTTGTACTCATTTAGCCAACAGACAAAAACCGGTGTCATCTCATAACTGTGGGCAACAAACTAGCCATCAGCACCATGAGATGTTGGCACAGCTGCCTGACAGAGGCTGGGTGGCCAACATGACCAGTGTGTGGTAGCCTGGGGATGCAGTGCACACCTTTACCCAAAATACACCTCAGAATTAATTCTTTGTCCAGACAAGACCTTCCCAGCATGCACCCTCTAAATYGCACTTTGGGCTTCACGCTTCAGTTCATTCCAAGGCCTCAGCARCACACAGGTCCAAGCTGTGAGTGACAGCAGGGATAAACTCCAGCACAAAGCTACAGATAATGGGGTTTGATAAGGGGAGCTCCATACTGGGTMTTCTGTTAGACAGCAAACTTTCCCAGCTAGGGGAACTGACTGTGCTAGTAACCTGTTTAGGGTGGATCTGAATTCCTGGAGGGCTGCAGAGCTTGAAAATGGAATAACCACAATGACAAGAGGTAAGAACAACGATTCCCTAAAAAATGAAACAAATCCCAGCACCACATGACAACCCACTCTTACACAGGCAGYGGAGCTGGTCAGTGGTTGGTGAGAGTGTGTGGAGAGCGAGCTGACTGCCCAAAGCTGCCTCTCTCACTGTCTTTCAGCTGCCAACTGCACTAACAGAAGATACAGAACATACTGAGATACCATTTCTACCACTGCCACAGGGTTACCAGGTTGCACAGAAGAATCACGAGCAATTCTCTCTCTGCCCAGCCCAGGAAAGTTCCCAACTTAGGCCACAAAAACCATCAACCAACTGCAGAAACAAAACCCTGGCCAAGCTCTATCCTAAAGGCACAAACCAGCCCTTACTCTGCTTGAAGGATCGTTCTCACATCTTCATCCCCAGAGATCTCAGCCTAAGGAGGGATAGAAAAACACAGTGCTGAGAGCTAACCTCCTGGGGTCCAGTGTCCAAGACACAAAAGCAATCATGGTGCTTCCTAATGGAGAYATTTCAGTCCCAAATGTGTTTTCCACCAATGATTTGTGTACCTGCTCACCTGCAGGGTCATGCTGTGCTCTTGCTGGCACTAGAAATAAGGAGACCAAGACCACAGGCAGAGGTATCCCAGGTCTTCTCTTTCCCAGCTATTTCAGCCTCAGATTGCTCTGCAGGCAAAAGATCCAGGCACAGCCCTCACTCCTACAGGACTTTGCTCAAATGTSATAAATCTTATTTTGCAATGAAATGACAAATATCTGCCCTGAAAAGAGACTAACAGGTGGAATAACAGATCAAGAGACAGAAAACCTCTTCAGGATATTGCTGGCAGCCACCTAGAAGCTAATAATCAGCCCCAAAAGCAAGCAGACACTGCACCCCCTCACACCCAGCCATCCCAAGCTCACACAAGGTGCTGCCACTCTTCTCCCCTCAGCGCATCATGCAGATGGGGGAGCATCCACAGAAGAGGGCACAGCACACAGCAAAGCCAGCAGCACAGACACCTGGCCACACAAGGACACCTCCTCCTTCACCAATGCCAGGTCCAGAGATGTGGCAGCACTGGAGCACTCCATCTGCCCCATTCTCCTCACTTGGCTCCCTCCTTCATCTGACCCCACGGGCAGGGGTMCCATCCACCTGCACTGCACTCGAGGCTCCCCTGCAGCTTCAGGCACAGGGGGACCACGAGCACATGCCCCTCTGCCCACACCACCTCCTGCCTGGTCCACCACACCCCAGTCAGCAACTCACAAGAAACTGCCTGAATAAGCACATTTTAAAAATAATAATCCTTCGGGACTTAAGTCTGCGTTACGCCGGAAAGTGGATTAGCCCACCTAGAGTCCAGAGGCCAAAGTGAGAAATGCATGGACTCAGCAAAGTGAAAGGCAACAGCAGACCTGGAAAACCTCCAGGTTTGGTTCTGCTTTCAACTGTGCAAGGTCCATCTGGGTAACATCCCTGTAAATGTTCCCTCAAATTCCAAAGGGGTTTGGCCACCTGCCAGGGACCTACGTGCTTCTGTCGGTCTAATATTCATGCACCACTAAGGACAGCAGGGCAGAGTTCCCCCTCTGTCCTGCCTGGGCTTTTCCACACATGTCATTCTCCAGACATTAAGTTTCTCCTTTGGAGACTCTCAAGAAACCAGAAAAGAAAGATAAGATGTTTAAATCTCTATGTGGGGCAAAAAACGCATTTGTAGCTGCTGAGACCCGCTGTTCACCTCAAGCACAACCTCAAAGTGGTTTTGGTTTAGAGGAAAAGGAAGCTGAACGAAGACAAGGCAACGTGAGAAAGTCCAAGGGTGCCATGAATGTGCTAAATCAGAGGCACAAATGCTGTCAAAATCTACTCTTCTCTACTTTTTGACTCCTCACCCCCAAGAAGGTTTTTACAACTTTCTCAGTGTTGGGAAGGGAATGGGGAAGGGCAAATTGCCTCAGTCAGCCCCAGGTACCTGTGTACACAGGGACCACACCCAGCAGAGGTGACCCTCAGGACCACCTGCTCTTCCCAGCCATCCCCACACAGCACAGCCAGGTATTTCTGCCTACCCCAACCACAGCTGCTCCACCACAACACAGAATGTGCAAACTCTGCACCCTCAGGATGCAACCTGTAATTAATGGGTCAAAACAGCACTGTGGCGTGTAATGCTCCTGCTTGATGGCTGAAATCCTGACATTTCTGGACCCTGAGAATACGAGACAGCAGCTCTCTGCTTCAGGGAACATCACAGGCATCCCCTACATCTTCCCACCCCTCCATGAACAGTCCATATGAGCAACCTGTCCTAAGCAGCTGTCCTACCCATGGGACACTCTCCAGATGGCACAGGGATTCAAGAGAAGAGATCTGGAGGAAATCTTGGAGCATTTGCCATTCCCCTCAAAGGGAATAGGACAGACTGTAGGAGCAGAGCTYTTTTAGGGGGCAAAAGCTGGCATGACCTGGCTTCTGGGCTGCCAGGATGCTCTCACCTTCAGCAGGCAATGTGACACCTGATCTTCAATCCTGCAACATCCCTGCCAGACTCATGTTTCAACCACAACTCAATCTTAGCAACTTTCTCCCTCTCAGACCCACACATACACAAACACTCTCCCTTAGCAGCTGCAAAAATGAACTTTAGCCAGGTAGGTCCAGGTAGGTAGGAGCTCCTGGAAAACACTTAGGACTCAGGGAAGGAGGGAACTTCAAAAATGCAGAGTCTTACACTGGAATTTGAGAGGGCTCCATCCTCGGCCTTCTTGCTTTATCAGCTCTTGAGACAGCACTACTGAACACGTCTCAGCGCTACTGAAGTAAAAAGCAAGGCAAGTAGAGGAAAACAGACACTGCAAGAGGAAAACAGACACTGCGAGAGGAAAACAGACACTGCAAGAGGAACACAGACACTGCGAGGTGGCTGAAGCTGGCTGACTTCATCTGCAATAGCTAGAGAAGTCTGCTGAAGGCTTTCATCTCTCCTTGTCCCCCATGTCCCCTCTCTGCTCTGCCACTCTCAGCCAGGGCACAGCCCCGCTCAGGCTGGTCCCAGCCCAGCCCAACAGCCACAGCATTGGCACATCCACAGCATCAGTGCATCTGTCAGACCCAGCAGAGCACCGGGAGGCAGCGGTCAGCCCGAGGAGCACATGGAGCCCCWCCATGGCCAACACCAGCCTCCCCAGGAGCTGCAGATGGAAAAAGCCCAGGAGCCATCCCAACGAAACCCGCTGGCTGGGGGCGACGCGTCCTCCCTGTGGGCTTTCCGAGGTGCTGAGCAATACTGGAAAGCRCAGCTCCTGTCCCCGCCATGCTCACGCCTGCCACTGACTCATTCGCTGCCGTCGCGCTCCCGCAGTTTGCCGGTGGGAGTTGTAGGAGTGGGATGTGGGGATGAGGTAATCCCAGYTGCATGTGGCTACTGTGGTGGAGGGGGACTGGCCACCCACTCCAGAGGCGTGAGCTGGCTGTGTGCAGTGTGGCCGTGCCACCAAGGCCCAGGTCCAGTCTGCTGATGCAGTCACAGGGACTTTTTTAACCTTGACTTTTCRTGAGCATGGGATGTAGCACCACAGGACCATCCAAAGTTCTCTCCCRAAGAAAAGCAGCCCTTTATGTGGTCCAGATCCAACATGCAACCAGGAATGGAGTTCATGGCAACGAAACGCCAATGAAACACCAACGAAAGCACGAAGAGGATCACCAGGAGCAATGCTCCATCTGTGAGATCTCCCAGGCCAAGTGACACAAGGCAGTCCATAAAAGCATGACAGCACCCTGGCTCAAATCAACCACAAACCAGGCAGAAGTTCACACTAACCAGAGGCAAAGAGAGCCACCACTGTTTCTCCTGCTCTGATTCCTTGGAACACTGTGATTCTTCTCCATSTGAAACTATTCCACTGGCTGCAATTTAAAAACAAAATCAATCCAGCAAACATTGCTAAGCAACTGGCTGTCAGCACCACATCCCATCCCATTGAAAATATTTGYCCTCTCCATGACCTCCTGGCAAGGAGCTTGCTGCTCAGTCCTTGCCATATTTTGTATGTTCAGCTATCGCTGGCAAGTCCAGATGCTTGGMTGGATCAGCAGAGAAAACACCAGGAAACCTTCTGCAAGCATCCTAATGAAAAACACCCCAGAGAGGAGCTGTAAGGAGCAGATTCCCACATGCCTGTCCCTGGGATCTGGACTACCATGCATGGATCTCTGGGCATTACCACGGYCTGCAGCTCTGTGCATCTCAGTGCTGCCACATGTCCTACAGAGGCAATAAAGCATGGAAAGCCAACACGCTGGAAACCTGGTCACAGAGCAGAGCAAGATGCTTGGAGCAACAACATCTGGCCGAGAGTCTGGAGGAGAACCTGCTTGTAAATGGGGATGAGCTGAAGTGATGGATGAGACCCTCTCCAAAGCCCTCTTAACTCCTCATACAAGCTGGGCAGGAGCCTCTTGGCACGGTGGTACCCATCAGTGTGGGGTCCATGGCAGGACGTACCTTGCCCCAAAATCAGCTGGAATAGAATCGAGCTCCAACTCTCTGGGTTCATGATCAAACAAGGAAGCTTGAGCTGCTTAGTCCAGGTTTTCCATCGAAACCAAGCCTGTAAACACAGCCTCTAGTAGGACATGCAGCATGAGCACTGGGGGTGTCCTTTCTCCCACACAGCCTKGTCCACACCACTCTGCTCTTCCCATCACACGAGGGACATCGAGCCAGCTCCATGCTGGACTCCATGTTCTTGCACAGCCATCAGAAATTGCTCCCTGCTCCAAGCAGGCCATGCCTTATCCCTGCTTTCCCACTCGGTTCTGCTGGACAATCCAAGACCAGGTTGCACRGCAGGGCCTGAGCATCACCTGCAGTAGCTCCCAGGACACCTGTGCCATAAGTAAGGATTATCTTTAGCTCTGCACCTTCCCCTCTCCCTCAGCCATCAATGCCAGCTCCTCTCCCTCCTCCATCCTCCCCATCAGCGCCTGCCTCCCCCAGATCTCCCAGCAGCCCCATTTCCTGCGTGGCCACTCTAGAGCTCGGCTAATGGTGCATCATCCGCAGCGTTCTTCAGGCATATTCAATAAATCAGAATCCAATTACCGGGTTAAGGAAATTGGAAACAAATTAAATTAGCCCCAGCCCCTCCCACGTGCTGTGCCCTCACTTCCCCCTTAATGAGAACTTTTCTTTCACAGGAGCACTCAGCGCCACATCCGCCCGCCCAGGAATAAGGTGGCTGCCATGGCGCAGCGGGGGCACGGCAAGGGACAGCCGAGTCAATCTTCCCTTTTAGTAGGGCAGATGGTTAATATCCCTGGCATTAATTCTCTCCAGGAATAGCACATTCGCTCTCTGCTCAGCTATAACAGGCGTCCGTCAGGGCTGACAGCTCCTCTCCGGAGAAAGGAGCATCTGGTCCTTACGACAAAAAGAAGCTAAATAAATAAATAAGCACATTGCTCGCTACAGGGCTGGGGAACTGGTGCTGTTTCAGCATTTCAGCCTAAGTGCTGCATTTGAACTGGAATAGGGGAAATTTAGAGTTGGGTCAGATGCCAGCAGTGGAGTCACCCTGATCTGGGAGCGAAGTGCAGCAKGGCAGCCATGGCTGGGTCCAGCACAGAGCTCCCCCCAGAGCACAACTTCATCCAAAGGGCTCCCAGGACAAGGTAGTAGAGGCAGCTGCTTGCCAGCAAGTTGAGACATAATGCCAGGCACAGATCCACGGAAAGAGCCTGCACCAGCTGTGGACACCCCCTGGACAGCAGGGGCCAGGCATACGCTGCGTCCTCAGAAGACAAGGAGGAATATTGCACTGAGAGGACCTTGGGTGCTTTTCCTTCACCACTGGGACATCCTTGCATCACCCCATCCAGCAAATCAACAATTAACCCCACTGACCTTCAACATGCAGGGCAGCTCTTCCCTGGTGAGTTTGGAAAGACAACCAGAGGGAGACTACAGCTGAGATTTCAGCTAGCAAGGGTGCACCAAAACTCACACCCCACCCTTCTCATGCTGACAAGGAGGTGCAGCTTCATCGACAAGGCAACTGTTGCTGCAATCCTCCCTGCCTCTCCCAAAAGGTCCTCTGACTGCCAAAGGATATTTCTAACCTCAGTGGTGCTGGAGCAGCTAGCAATCCAACAAGTTCTTACCCTTCTTGCCTCCTGACTCAGCAATTATCCCTTATTCCCCAGTCTTCTCCCTGCAGGGCAAAGTCAATGCTCAACAGTTGTTTTATCCCCCTTGCATYATTCCATCATCTGCAGAGCAAGAGTTCCCAGCACCAGCTAAGACTTTGCCCATCACAGACTTGTACTTTTCTGAAGGTAAAATAAAGGCCTTTCCTTTCTTTCTCTGTGGTCCGGGAATAATTTATACTGTTTCAATTAATAAGTTTAAGGCTTCCAGACACGCCAAGAAATCAAGCAAAGGGAAAGACTCAATCCCAAAATACAACCCAGTCAGACCCAGTCCCAAGAGCACCCGCTTGCATCCCAAAACCACGGCCCTGAAGAGGAACAGGACTGTGCCCCCACGTCACAAAGTTTGGAGAGGAAGATCGGGAGGAAGCGGGGGAGGCAGAACCTGTGATGGCGGGTGTCGCGGACAGCGCGGTCACTGGGGATCCTCTCGCTCTCCCGCTGGTTAAAGGCATGGAGCCGGTAGGGATCCTCGCCGCCCTTCCACCTCCGGGCACTCAGGTACCTCCGCTCTTCAAAYTGATCCCAAAGGTCGTCCCAGTCCGCGTCCGATTCCTGCGCGCACAAAGTCAGCCCCGTTAGAGAGAGCAGAGACCGCAGGACACTGACCCCGCTCCACAGGTCCTCCCAAGCCCTGCCGGACATCGGTCAGCCCTGCAACAGAGGCAAGTGTTGCATGAGCAGGTGACAAGGAGTCTCATAAGGTCTTCAGAGTTTATTTTTTGTYCCCAGGTCCTGAAAACGCCACGTCAAAGAGAGCCTGCCAATTTGAATTAAAATGACTAACACGAAATCGAATTCAGGTCTCTGGTGGATCCCCCCTCAAGCAGCACGGTCTGGAGAAATATAAAACCACAAACGTTTTGTAAGGGTTTTAATTTCTCTCCAGCCAAAAAAAAAAGGGTATTTTACATCACGTGACCCACTGCCMCCATAACCCTATACCCTTTCAGGCAGGAAAGGAGTAGTCCCACATTTCCACAGCCATTCCTAGTCTCAGGGCCAGCTCCAGCAACAACACCCAGGAAGAATGGGGCCATCATGCTCCCAGCCCAGTTTCAGTCCACCTTTGTCACCACAAGTCTCCCACTGATGACTTCAGCCCCACTGCAGGGAGAGGAGCAGGGAAGCACATGCCTGTGTGGTCTCACCACTCTGGAAGGATGGAGAAGCTGCATTTTGGGGTTACCCAGCAGCTCCAACAACCTTCGGGGATTCAAGCACTTCTTGGCAGYTCGGTGCCATCGGGGTTTAAGCATCCCTCAGCAGCAGGTGCTGTCAGGAGGTTTAACCATCCTCTGGCAGCRTCGGAGGCAGCCAGCACAAAACACAGTGAGATAAGATCTCATCGCTACAGCAGCACAACCCCTTTGATCTCAGCCTACCTGTAACGCCGAGAGATGCAAACGTTTACAGACATCTCAGCCCTAAAGAAAATTGTGATCTTATCCAATAATTGATCTTTTCTTCAGCTTTGCTTTTTTTTTTCCCCTCCTCAGCTCACACCGTCTCAAAGCCGATTTTGCCTGCTAATAACGCAAAATGAAGCTTTTGAAAAGGGCGATTTTTACCCCGTAATTGATTTTACTCGCATCTGGCAGTGCATTTTCTGTAGCCTCAGGCAGGGGAGGAGGGAGYACTAGCTCCTGCAAGTGAACCACCACAGGATCAAGCCAGGCACCTCCAGCCACAGGAACCCCCACATCGGCCTGGTTATGGTGACATAAGCACTCCCAAAAAAACAGCAAATTCCAGTGATACAGGGGCTTCCAGTTACAGGGTCATATCCTTCCACCCCTGGTGTGACCCCATGGCCATCTCAGCATCTCCTCCAGCACCTACCCCAGTGCAAGAAGATCAGAAGAAACCCCCAAGTCACCAGCCACATCGGGAGAAAATTATTCAGGACTGGAAGAAAGYTATTCAAGGCTGGGAGAAAGTTATGAAACCAGTAAGGTCCCTGCAGGAGTTTTACGAGGAGGACGCACATAACCCGCCCGCGGACTTTCGGGAGGGCCGACGTGCACAGGGTGATAAATGCTGTTTATGTTTTTTTTTCTAAGGCATCTTGGAAAACATGATTTAGCACCGCAGTAAAAGATCAGGGGAAAGTGAGGCGATTGCATCGCGGAGCCACCGACAGCCTGATGTTTATAAGATTTCACGATGACCCCAGGAGGCCTGGCGCTGTTAAAACAACCGCCGGTGCTGCAGTCCCTAAATTTTAATGCTGTGAAGAAAAATAAAAGTTGGTTTTATCAAACTTAATAAGAAGAGAAATGGTTTTCAAARGCGGCCACACAGCACTTAAGGCTGTAAGGTATGTGTGTGTATATATGTTGTTTAGTTTTTTTTAATGTCAGTTAAAACCAGCAGCCTTGGATCAGCCAGAAGGGTGCAGGTGGGCAAGAATCCAACAGCTCAGGTGGGAGGGCTGGTGGATTCCCTCRAGAAAACTGGAGCTTCTATGTCTGTTGCAAGGGCAGCAAGGCTCTGGCCAGGCAGCAGAAGCATGGCTTGGGCACATGGCAGTGTCCTTCAGGATTTGGGATGGCATTTTCCCAGCATCCATCTAACCCCAYTAATGTCCTGTTACCAGGGTGGGGTTCCAGCAGTAAATGGATACATGGACAAATACCGGTGTCTTACCCCATGGTATTCACTTCTCATCCCACTCTGGGTACACTTTGCAWCCAGGGGTCGCATCCCTGGCTCACTCTGCAGTGACTGATCAATACTCCYATGAAATCTCCACCTGAAAGACACAGCCCACCTCGATTCATCCAGGCTCTCCTTTTTGGGCTGAGGAAAGCTATCAGTGGGATGGTTGCTGAATATTGGGCAATTAAATACACACCTGAGATCAAGAGTGTGACAGAGATTAAAGAGTTATTTTAATCCCTATCTGGCCACAAAACAAGACCAAGGATTGGGCTCACTGACCAAGGATTGGGCTCACTTTCTCAGCCTGAAGTAAATACTAGGGGTTGCTCATGCACTTTCGATCCACATCACCTGGATGTTCTTTCCATCCCAAGCCTCCTTAAAAGGGTAACTGAATTTGGAGCAGGATAGACACACATGCACACYGACCTCTGCAAAAACCTACCTGCACAAAGCACAGAAGCAAAGCATGGAAAGCTCCTGGCTGTGCAAGCGATGGGAGGCAGAAGACCTCCCTGACCTGTCCAAAGGGACACCTGTTTCTCACCTGCACCTGACCTGAGACAAAGAATGAGAGTTAAAGCATCAGGAGAAATCCCCTTTGCTCACCCAGGGACAGCACATTGGTTACAGGTTACCAGATAAGGTCTTCATTATAATATTTTCGCCATGTATTATCACCTCCTCCTCACACCAGAATTCTGTCTTGGGAGTTATTTAACTGATGTGCAGAAATCTAAATTTAATTTATTATGATCTAACTCACTTTAGAGGCCAAATTACCCTGCACTAGAAAAGGATCAAGTCAATACTCCACTTGCCTTTCTATTTATCTTCTACAGGGCTCATCTCTCCAAGTTTCCTTCATTTTCTCTCACGTACTAGTAATAAATTTTCATTTTTTTTCTTCGAATTAGGTAATTTCTCTTTCAACACWGCAGTTTAATGACTGGTATTAATTATAGGAAACACAGTCAACGCTTAAAACAGTTCCAGAGACTCAGTGGTCTGAAGGAAAGAGAAGAAAAATACATCCAAGGGGKGGCTGCCTGTGCTAGGCAAACACGTGTTGCCCTCTTCCAACACTCACTGGGGGTCCCCAGGAGTGATCAACAAGGGGTACACCCACAAAAAGACACAGACAAAACCTTTGGAGAGAAGCTTCCCTCTCACATCAGCACCCAGCCAAGAGCAGGCTCACCAACAGCCCTCTCTGCTATTTCAGTAAAGCACCCCCCAAAAAATGACCCACTAAAGGCACCTCCTCCCAAACCACCCATCAACCTTGTATGCTCAGGGCACACAGCCCAGAGCAAGTACACAGGCAGCTTTTCACTGTAACTGTACATTAAAGATTAAAAGCCTCTCAGTGCAAAGATGTAATTCGTCATCTRCCTCTTAAATCACAGCTCAGAAACAAAACAAAACAAAACAAAAAAAAGAAAGAAAGAAAGAAGGGGAAAAATAATATTTAAGAAAAAAAGGAGTGGTGCTGCGGGGGGAAAATGGGTCATTAGCAGTAAAACTACAATTTTCTGGCAACTGCTAATGCCTTGTTTATGTGGATTTCTGCGAATATGACATTTTAATGGCATAATAATTGTGTGATTACAGTACAGCAGGGATTGCTGGAGCAGCAAGCAAGAACAAGCAGCCTCGCCGGCTGCTGCTGCGGGCCCGCGGTGTCCCTGCGGGATGCTCGGCTCCGGCAGGCAGCCCCAGCACCCCTCCCTGGCACAGGAGCCCAGGCCAGGACACTGGACAGGGAACTGGCACCTTGTGACAGCACTTGGGCCACCCAGAGGCTGCCTCACAGTGAAAGGGCATTCCAGGTGAAAAGCCTGGCCCAAGAGGAGCCAGCAGTGACTGGAGACGGGCAGGTCACACCGGTCCCCAGGGCCAGCCTCCAGCTGCCCAGCAAGACAGGGAGTGGGCGGTGAGAGCCAAAGGCACATTCTGATTCACTTTCTTCTTTYGTGGTACTGTTTTAAAATTGAGAACTTAAGCCTTTGCTAAAATAAAASCCATTTTCCTTTCGGGGCTGCTGAGTTCTGCCTTTAGACCAGCGTGAATCAGACCAGGGTCGTGAGCATTCCTTCAAGAGGAAAGGGGCTGGCAGAGCTGACAGTTTTCCAGGAACCCATTTGGCCAGAAAAGGGGTTTTGCCTATGCAGGTGCAAAGACGATCCCAAAGGAGTCTGGCAGCAGCCAAATGTGCGTCTACATCGATTCCCCTCACACCCCCAGCTTTCCCTGGAAAATCTCATCCCTACGTAATCCCTGACCGATCAATAGCCACTGAGCCCATTCCCTGGGACTCAGGCATTAAAAAACAGGAGGAGAGGGGGAAATAAAAAATTACATCAGCCTATCAAAAGCTCCAATAAACATGTGAAAGCTCTGGAAACTCAGATGCCATGCAGCATGCTGCCACCCAGTCACGCTCTGTCACTCCTGTGCCAGYGAGGACGTCTTTGTGCTCAGCAGGCTCGGGGGCACTGGAGGCACAGGGCAATCTTTCAGCAGGAATTGCAACCAGGCATTACACAAATGAGATTTAGAGGTCTCACTGAAGCGCGGGGCCCCTGCAAACTGGAGGTTCAATTATAGAGCTGTTGCTGGCCCAGGCGCTAATGCCATCTGAAAGGATTATAATACTTCAAACAGGATAGGGCTCATCCCTGCTCGTCCCACGGTGCCAGCGCGTGCACTTAAGAGGGTCAGCAGCACTAGAGGGAAAAGAAGTGGGACAGCATCACAATGCCTTCGTCCTCATCCTCGAATAACCCAGATGGAGCACCAAGCTATGAGATCCTTCAGTCCGGTTTTGGTGTAGCTTTCTCTACCCTGAGCCCAGTGCCTTGGCTTAGCCCTGTGCGAGCAGTGCTGTGCATCCCCACAGCCACAGGACACAAGGGGGAGACAGACGGAGCACCACAGCCACAGTCTTTGCCCCGTCCAAAGGGGATGTGGTGATGCCAAAAGCAGGCTGGGGTCTCTGGAGAACAGGCTTTGTACTCATCCTGCACCACATCGTCCAGTACATCAGGTACCAAACTGGTTCAGCACCAAACTGGTACCCTGGAAGCCATCTCCTGCCTCTTACCCTCCTTCCTCAAACAAAACAATCCCTAAGCCTGTCAAGCACTTAAATACAAACTTAAGCGACTCCAGATATTTGTAGGAGCCCATAGAAATCCCTGTTTAAATGCCTGAAGTTAAGTAGTTGCTCAAGTACTTCACTGGCTCAGTGCCCCTGCTTTGTGCTGACACAAAGCACACACTGGGAATGGAGGTAGCTCTGGGCCCCAGCCATGACCTGCCCTGATTAGTTTTCTGACCCATGGAGATTTTAGCTCCAGTTTGTTTATCTGAAGGCTGTGAAACTCCTCTTCCTCTTGCACCGGTATTTGGGCACAACATTCATGTGCACCTTGGTGGCTGCTCCTCTGGGACCCCATGGGGGCTAACAGCAGTTCCAGGATCCCACCCTGCTCCAAGAAGGACCAGCATCTCCCCCTGCTTRGAGATGATTTTTTTTTGTCTCTCAAGGAAAACCTTCAGGTTTGAGTCCGTTCTGACACTATTTCAGGGGAAGAAAGAACAAAACAAAAGAAAAACCAAATAAAATATTAATACAGATACCTAATTAATTGCTAGAGAAACACAAAGCCTGTCCTGCAGCCAGGGTCCCTGGAGAAGCTTTTGAGCATTCACCATTAAGCTTCTCATTGCCACTGACCCTTCCCTGGATGGAAATACCCCCCTTGAGGCCTCGGAGAAGGCTCTTCAGCCTTCCTCTTATCATCCCCACACTCAATTGGCATCAGCTCGGGTTGTTGGCCACTGATTCAGGGCAATCAGCTGACCCAGGGCCAAGGAATCTGGGCCACCATTGAGTCAATCACAGCTAGAACTGGAAATGTGTTTATCTTCTTGTCTGTATCTGTGGTAAACAATAGACATGGTCAGAAACACCCTCAGAGACTTAAACCTGCTGAAATCTCCAGCCAAATACAACAGCATGAAAAGCCACTGAAGAATTACTGATGCTTTTTCCAGTAAGGCACCAAAGCTTTAATTTTACAATGGATGGCCAGGGCAGCCACCAAAATGGGGAATTTATTCACAAATCAGGAGCAGGGGACTCTGAGCTGCACAGAGGGAAAGATAACAGATTCATYGCTTTGATGAAAAGCCAAATTTTGTTTCAAGGGCTTCCCTTAGGAGAAAACAAGTCAGCTCAGAGTTCACACCACACTCATCAGCAAGCAACTGCTGCACTGGCAGCACTGCCAGGTGAGAATATATCCACATTTCCCACAGATGGCAGCCTGGGCCAGAGCTCCATGCGTGGACAATTCTCCTATCCACTGGCTGTAGCACAGGCCACCATTCTGCCTCTACTGATGGATGGACAATGAAGCCAGTATCACACACCACACACAGATTCAAGGAATTCTCATGGTGACTCTCACCATCTCCAGCATATTGAAGAACCTCCTGCCTCTCCATCATGATGGAAAGGAATGCAGGATTCAGGCCACTGACCTCTAGAAACAACATCCAGCAACAAAACTCCCTGCATTTCCACCTAGAAAGATGCTTTTTCACCTTGGACTCCCAAAATCAGGTGCGTCCATAAAAGCCTCGCTGCATAAAGAACACAGACTTTAACTCTTTAAAATTATAAATCCGCCCAAAGGATAGCCTGACACATGGAGACAAATCCTGTATAATTAAAAAGGAAAGGAAGCCGATTATATCCTCCTGGAGAATATTGCTGCCTGCTTCTGTTTTATTTATACGTTACAGTGTATAATGAGCTGAATATTTAGGAGGTCAGCACAAACCAAGCTGCTGACTGGACAAAAGGGAAGATCCARCTCTGTCTGTGCTGGGAGTCAAGCAAAGGATGGAGAGGATTTTTGGTGATTTCCTCCTCCCTCTGCCTGCAGCTCTCCTGGGATGCTGCAGGACTGCTCAGTTCAACTGYTTGTGCTTGGGATGCATCAGTCTTACCAAGTCTCTGCCAAAAAATGGTCTTCTGGGCTTTCCCACAGCCCCCAGGAAAGGATGAGCAATGCCAGTCTAAGTCCACTGGCACCTGGGAACACTTCTAATACGTTTACAAATGGTAATTCTGGATGGAAAACCAGACCAAACAGGTCTTAAGAGTCTGTAACAGTCTCTGCTTGCACTGAGATCATTTTTCTTCAAGATTTCAGGTTTAAAAAAATCAAAGTAGGAGGAAAACCTCTGGACTGGATGCAGCCCCACAATGGGTTGAGCACCAATTCCCAACCAAGCTACCCTGAGCTGATGAGACAGTCCCCCACCTATGCCACTCCCATCAGAGGAATACCCACAACTCCACCAGGCTCTCCCCATCATTCTCCACCTGCCAACTCCCACAAGTGCCTTTGCTCCTTCCAGAGGGGATCCCCTCAGCAGCCCTGTCCGTGCTCACCAGGGTGCTGGCAGGTGCCAAACAGCATTTTTGCTGGCCACATGACCAGTGTGTGGGTGAGTTCGAGAGCCATTCCCCAGAGCCATCAGCAATTACAAAGGGCACTAAGTGGGACAGTCATGAAGGCAGCATCCTGTGGGTGTTCCTACCACACCAGGCAGGTTCAGCTCATTCCCACAATCATCAGAGGTCAAATACATTGAGAAGAACCCAGAGCCAAGGTGAGTAAACAGAGAGGCAAAAGGGAGTTCCTACATGGACAGACGGTGTTTTGTTTTCCTTCTGAGCCTTTCAGGACAGACATGAGCTGCTTCCCAGCCATGAAGGTCGAACCAGCCTTGCCAGGCTTCAGCAGGAGCAGCGGATGATTTAGTGCTTAGGAGCCCATAGCTGTACTCGGTCTCCAGCTGAGCTYTGCTCCTCCTCCTGCATAAAAGCCAAAACTCCTACCAAGCCACAGAGCTTGAGCCTCTCAGAGGTCAGGGAAGGTCTCCCCCTTCCCCATGGAGCTGTGGATCTCACGTGCCAGAGGACAGCCTGGGATGGGACACATCAGGGGAAAGGGAAGAGCAAAGGGGAACAGGGAAGGAAGAATAAAGGAGCCAGCCAGCCAGATCCCAGCCAGATCTGAAYGTCCTGCTTTGAACCCAGCCCTTTAAAAATCAGAAGGTTAATCCAAACCACTCCTCCCAAGAAGGAAGGGATCGTGCTGTTAATATAGTCAGCATCCTCGACCCAACATGGCCTTTTCGCAGCAGCAAAGCCAGGGGTAATCCATCTGGTAATTGCTTCCATGAGGATCTTTATACAGCTTTAGAAACTAATGCTACTATCCTTCCCTGAGCAGCCACCCTTCCAAGCCAGGCAGCAGCGAGGGGTGAGGGTTAACAGCAGCATATTAATGTGAAGTGTCTCCAAGGAAAGGAAAGGTTATAAAGAACACATATATTAGAAAAAGAGATATTAAAGGAAAAAAAAATATTTGCAAACACACAGGGCAGTTACATGCATGGCTTTAGCTGCCTTCAGGAAGCTGTAAATTCACCTTTTCCCCTCCCTCCATCAGCCAACAGCTTTGGGAAGCAGAGATGTACTAAGGCAGCACCAAGGCACCAGCTGCTCCAAGAAGAAACTCAGCAAGGACAAGAAATACTGTCAGTCAAAACTCCCCACTACTGCMTTGATTTCTGGTTCTGGAAAAGCCCTGGGCTCCCTCCAGCCATGCCTCAGCTTCCCTGCTCCTGCAATTAACCCACAAGGCTACTGCTGCATGGGAGCATTACCTGCACTGAGCAGCTCCAGTACAAGGGGGTTTTTTTCCCTTTTCCCACCTCTCACACTTAGCAGAGTGGGAAGAGCAGAGGAAAACCCCTACTGGTGACTAACCAAAATGCTCCAAGCCCTCTCAGAGAGCTTTCCTGCCAATGCCCACTGTGCAGTGATGTCCTGCAGCCCAGCCCAGTCCAAACCACACCAAGCAGCTATCYTGGTGGCAGTGGAGAAATCCCCATGGTCAGAGCACGACTTCCCCAACAGATTCAAAAGCATGTCCAGGAAATATGTGAGCTGCCCTAAACCCACATGATGCAGGAGAAGGCAGGATGCAGGGGCAGGCTCTCTGCAGCTGGCAGAGGCAGCACAGGCTGTGGGGTACAGATCTATGGGGAAAACTGTCATGCTCAGCTGGAGCTCAGGACCTGCCAGTGCCTTCCTGTCAGACACCATTGCCCGAGACAAAGCACTGGTGACCCGTGTCCTCATCTCAACACACACATTTTGCATGCACAGGCAGGTGTTTCTATAGCCCAGAGCTGCTCCTTGACACAAGGCACAGGGAGATGAAGCTCAGGTCACAGCAACAATRCTCCAGGGTGTGTGCACTCCTCAGATGTACCAGCCCATCCTCCCCTCAAGGAAAAACTAGATATAAAACATTTGTGACAGCAAGAACGGATCTAAACCTTTGATCCTTAGGTACCTGCTGCTGGAGTGTCTGCAAGATCCCGGGCCTGGGTGCACTGTGACTGACAGCACCGGAGATACAGCAGCACAATTTAGAGTGTATGTGTCAGCCCAGCCTTCCCCTGTCTCAGCTCAGTAATAGAAACAAAAAAGTCAGTGCTGGCTAATGAGAAAAGCACCGTAGCAAGGTATGGCAAGTTTGAAAATAATGAAGCCTGTTGGGGAARGAGTGTGGGTCCCAGCCAGCCACAAGCACAGGCGCTGTGGGAGCCTCGGGGAAGTGCTGTGCCTTGGCATGATGTGGGCTTGGCTGGGGAGAGGAAAAACAGAAGCAGGACATGGCTGGCATGGCCTGGCCAGGCAGAGCACAGGCAGATCTCCAGGCTCTGGCCATCTTCCAGCAGCACAGCCCTGCTGTTCACATGAGAAAACCCTGAGCAGAGCCAGTCTGGGCACGGGAGCAGCATGTCATAAAAACCAAATCCATACTAAGTCTCCTGGTGCAGCAAACTCTTTCCCCAAAGAGTATGGAAACCAGCAACCAGCACTGAGCTCTGCTGCTATTATCATTAAAAAAAATGAATCTGCATTTGGCACCAATTGTCTCATACACATGCAAACACACATTTCACTCCAATGAGGAAAAGAGTATTTTTTGAGTCCTCAGTCATGAAAACATGGTATGGAAGTCTTGTTGGGCAGCTCCTGCTAGGGCTTGGCCAGCCCCCTTGTGTGATGCAGGAAGAGGTTTTCTCCATCCAGGCAGTGTTCCTGCTTAGCTCCACAATTCCACATACTGGAGGCAGCAAGCYCTGCCACGCATCTCCACATCTCAAACCCCCAAACCCCATCCCCTTCCATGCACCTACTCCTGTAGGTGACATTTTGTCATGTGGACAAGCAGAGCAAGCACGATACCGGCCAGCAGCAAAGCTCAAATCCAGACAGAAATAAAATGCCCTAAATCTGTTGGATCTTGATGTTTTGGTAGCTTTAGGCTTCCATGGGCACAGCACAGCCTCTCGCAGCATGGCTGGGTGGCCACACAACACACTGGCCTGGGCAGCACAGAGGTGTCRCCACACCAGGACTGTCCACCCAGCTACCAGAAACAAGTTGATAGGAAACATCTCCAGGACCTCTGAAACCCAAGAGTCAGCATTGGAACAGCTCCATGCTCACTTCCATGGAGAACAACTCATGCTGGATGCACATGTTAGCTCCAGCAGGAGCTGTGCAATGTCTGCAAAGGCAAAGTTCCTGCCCTCAGAAASCTGTGACAGGAGAGGGGAAGTCCCCACATGGCACAAGGAGTGGAGAGCAGAAGCTGGACCCACTTTTAGGCAGGCCCACCACCCATCTGGGCCACACCCCACCCTGCACGCCTTTGGTCCTTCTTGCTCCAGCAGCGACACGCTCCCCTTGCCCGCAGAGCTGTATTAAGGATTAGGTGGGATCAGACATGGGATAATACAAATGAGGTCGTGTTTGCTGCTGGCCGTAGCCACAAGGAAATGAAGTGCCAGTCTTTCCAGCCAGAGGGAAACAAGGAACTGTTAAACTTTGGCCAGGCAGGCAAGGAAAGAAGGGATATGGCTGAGACCAGGCTAACAGCTTTTCTGCTCCAGGATTTGGATATACAGTGCCCTCATGGGCCACAGCTACAGGGGATGGGAGTCTCCCTGCTGAGGAGCCATGTCTCCAGCTGGGCTTCCTGGTGGAAACCAGGGGAAGGGAAACTGCAAAGGAGGCTCGTGATGCTGGAGAGAAGTGTCTCACACCACCCCTGTGTAACTGGAGATGAAACACAACCTTCTGTTGTCTGATGGTCCTGAAAGCACCAGCCCAAAATGGTGATGCTGCTTCCCTTAGTGCTGGGTGTCCACCGGCTTGTTTTCTCTCATAGATCTTTTTCCATCCTTACCCTCTCCTACACACCCCAGCAGCTTTTCTCCTGCAGCTCCAGGAATGCCTCTGTCTCCCCTTGCTGTCCCGACCCTTGGCACCAGTCACAGTGTGCCTCCAGAAGTAAGGGAGAAGCTGCCTGAGGATGCATTCGGGCTTTGAGAGTCACACCACCTCAGTGTGGATAGAGAAGATGTGGCAAGGAGCAGACATGCCACTCCATGGACCTTTCCTGAAGACACAGCAGCCAGTGCCGAGGTCCCATCAGCTGTGCATGAGGCATCTCAACCAGCACTGGACCTGATGGCTGTAAAACACCCCACCTGACTGCTTTTCCATTTGATTTACTGTTGCAAAGGCACCTTCAGAGCACAAGCTCCAGCCAAGTGCTTTCATATTCTTTATACCCTCACTAGAGCCCGAAGGAGAAAAAACTCCCATGAGATTGTGAAGAGCTCTGGACACGGCACCACAAGCTCCCAGCTYCGAGCTGGATGACCTGCCCCTGGCTCATGCACGGCCCCAGGGAAGGCAGGGACACAGAGCCAGCCAGCACACATATGGTGACAGCACTGGTTCCTCCACAGCCCACAGCATATGCTGCTGCTGCTGCCCACATCAACGCAGATGCCTGCAGAGATGCACCAGAAATAACCACTTACACAAGCCAAGACTTCTCATCTGTGCAGTCAAAGAGAGTTTTAATCCCGGACTACTGGGTGCAGCTGAGCATCTGAACGCATCCCCCTTTTTTTTTGCAGCAAAAGGAACAACATCTCAAGGGCAATGAAATGTACCTAAAAAAGTGCTGAGACAAAAAAAAAGGGCCAGCAGGAGGTACTGGTGGCTGCAGCCACAGCCCGGCCAGTGAACATCTGTATGGCAGAGAGTTTTTTTGCTCCTGGTCTGCCAGCGACCTTTATGACTGCTTTAACACGGGGCAATAATGCTCACTTAAGAGTCTCATGCTGAATTAATCATGGCAAAGTGCTCTCCGGCTCAGCCAGGAGAGATAGGAAGGCAGTGCTAAGYACAATCATAGCTGTACTCAGCAAGACTAATGGTGTGTGCAGCACTCTGGCTCCGGGAAGCGCTGCTTAAATCCCCTGAGCAGGATGCACAGCCCAGGAGTGCAGCCTCCTCCCTGTCCTAAACAGCCACCAGGGACATCTGCCCAGCTCTCTGCACTGGCACTGGCACTGGYAGGGAGCTTGTCCCAGCCAGCTGGAGCCAGCTGTAACACCCAGTTGTAAAACTGCTTMGCTGAGGAACATGGTGTGCAGAGAAGCAGGTGAAAAGGAAGATTTTCATATTTAACACCWGCCCGGACCTTTTTCCCTGTGCATCTTGTCCAGTCAGTGCTGAACCCAGCCAGGCTTTCAGCACCCAGAAGATGCTGTTCCAGGGGGCTCCACAAGCAGCTTGCATCCAAGCACAGTGAACCTGTCCCTGCCAGCCTTCTTTGACAATCCCTGATTTTGTCCAGAAAGAGACAGGAGCTGTTTCCTATACAGTATTTGTCTGCCACTAATGACTTTCCAGAACCCCAGCACAACCCCCTTCCTCCATCCCAGGCTAGGCAGCCCAAGGCTATTTCTTGCAGAGGAGCCATCACCTTGTGTCCCCTCTGCATCATTCCCACCTCTCCATGACAGCAGGGACAAAAAAGCAGCAGAAGCCTTATTATRCTAAAATACAAATCCAGGCTGCTAAAAGGCACTGGGATCTTGGTACACCAGGACAAGATGGTTTTCCCCTCCACAGGGCACTTGGCAGGGGCTCTGCTATTTCACATGTCACAGCTGAGCTCCAGCAGGCTCACTGCRGCTTATCCCTTGCTCCTGCCCAGCTTCAATAATTCCAAACAGGAATGGGCAGCCAGTACTGCCAGAGCAGGGCTCAGCTGGCAGCACCAAGCTAAGCCCACCAGCCCTTCATTTCCCGAGACACAAGTGGGGAAGACAAGGAAAAAAATTAAARTTCTTCTTTGTGTTTTCATTTAACATTTTATCTGTACGGGAAGCAGCAGGGAAAACGTGGGAAATGTGAAGCAAGTAACCACTCAGTAGCGGAAGAAGCCAGAAGAAACAGGAGGGCATCTAGGGCAAGTTCTGAGAGGCTCATTTTAAAATGTTCCCTCCGCCAACACAGATAAATATTTGAGGGGAAAARAAACCACATGAAAATTCAGTTGACTCACGAAGAGCAAGCATGTTAAATATAGAAAATAAATTAAATAATTAAAGGGCAAAAGAAATGAGATTTTAGCCCTGCTTTGAACATATCTTTCATTACAGCCTTACACAGGGAGCTACCAAGCTGCTTTGCACCATCMGAGTGGGTGAAGGAAGCAACAAAGTGAGCTTTTGCCACGCTCCCAGGCCACATTCCCAGAGCTCCCATTGGGAAGCACAGGTGAGTGCAGGGTGTGCTGCTCTGTGTCCCCAGGGCACAGCACTGCTTCACCCAGGCCTTCCCCATCCTTTCTCCACATCCTGATGGAATAGCTGAAGTGTGGAACAGTGACTGCTTTGCCCACAGAGACCCTGAAATCCCCTATGGGATGTAACCTCACTGGGAATGTTATAAGCTGTTAGCCCAGATGCTGGGCTATCCCAGAGCTATATATGGCAGCTTCAAAAAATAAACAAAAATTTTTAAATCCAGCTCCAGCTAGTCTCARAAGCCTTGGGACAGGACAAAATTTAGCCCACAGATGTTACAGCCAAATCCTATTATTGCCAGGAGCCCAGCCTTGCAATTCAAAGGTGCCCTGGCACAAACCCATGCCAAACACGGCTGCCAGCATCTGCTGCACTCAGAAATTACACACGTCAAAAAGGGCAAGCTCAAAGCATCTGCAGCACTTCTGGGAGCTCAGAGCTGAGCTGGCTCACCACGAGTTTCACCAGCCCCCAGGCAGAGCAGCACAGCTCCGAGCTCACTCCACCGGGGGAARCCCAAGGCTGCCGAGGGATGAAAGAGCCATGTGCTCTTCCAATCCTAGAAACCATTCCCCACCAGTGAGGCAGGAAAAACATCCACGGCAAGGCTGTGCTGGCCATGGGCAGGARAACAGCAGGGATTTGGGGCAGTAGAATACACCTGGATGGCTCTACTTCCACAGCCTGCAAGACACAGTGGACAAAGGATGTGAGCAGTAGCCCAACAGCCAGGGAGAGGACAAGCTCAGGGTCAGCCTCTTTTATTAACATCCCTCTTTTATCTTCTGACCCTCAAGAAGATYTTTTTCTCTTTCTGAAGTGACATCCTCTGAGTCCCCCCTAAAACAACAGCATCAGCACAGGGGTGACCTGGTCAGCCCACAGAGGTAAAACAGGAGAAGCAACTCTGAAACACATATTTGTGYCTGTGATCAGTGTTTGGGAACCAGCAGCATCAACTCCCTAAATAGCACATGGCATCTGAGGCTGCACCGCTGATCTTGGCAACAATCCCTTCCCTCTCAGGTACAGAAAACCTATATATAGGAAAATGCACATATAGATATACACGTATATGATTTTCACATTACTTTGCCTTGTCTAAACAGTCGGATAAGGCATCACAGATTTGATTTCCGCAAGTATGCCCATGGCTAAGAATTGTCCCCTATTTGCTGTGCCACACTCAAAGYGCCAGCCTGTTGCTTTTCCTGCCTCACTTCAATGTGTGCAACTCCGTTTTGGTTTTAATTGCAAAGTTCCCACATTTTGCAAACCAAATGCAGCTGGAATTGAAATTGAAATGTAAAACCACCCACCAAAACAAAAATCAAAGCATCATACCGCCAAAAATTGAGTGGGATGCACAAAGCAGGGAGCTTAAACAGGGAGGGGTGGAAATGGAAATTACACTAAGAGCATGTTTTCATTTGTAATAATCTGAGAGCTTAGTAATGACACGGGAAGGTGAGCTACCCTTGGCCCAAAGAGAGGTGGCTGTTTATGAAACCATCTGGCTGTCAGCAGCTCAAACATCACGTGAAGGAAGAGTGCAAAATGGGCAGGTAGAGCTGGGCTGTCAGCAGCCCTCTGGGCTGGGAGAGGATACTCTGTCCTCTACCTGACAGAGGGGAGGAGAAAAAAAAAAATCTAGAAATAGTCTGCATTATGGGGAAGAGTAGTAGTGTGTGTTTTATGGGGTTGGGGATTTTCTTCCATTGTATCTAACTTATTTATTTAGAAGTAGCTTTATAAACCATTCTTTTCCCAAAAGCAGGCACCAAGGAACAGCTAGAGGAGAGCATTCCTTTGCTTTTAAGGAAGCAYTGCACAAAAATGATCAGACCTATTCAATGGGCTGCTGGAACAGTGCAATGCCAGGCTCTCACGTGGCTCCTAATGATTTCACTGAGAGATCGACTTGGCATTCCTGCCCTCTGTCATTGTGTGCTCAGACACAAGCAGRGGAGCTGAACAGCAACAGGTAGGATGATATTTAATGGCCATCTCTATATCTTGACATCGTCTGGTTTGAAATAGAGTCCTCATGCCATTTACTGGCAGTGAAACTAATAGGATTCTGTAAAAATCAATCCATAAATGCACCGACGCTAAAATGAATGGTTTCCTTTCTGTTCCATTTACGGGAGGGCTCTTTTATGGATATCTATATGCCAGCGTAAAAATTGCAGGAACAACTTTCTAAGTCTTCATTAAATCCAAGGGGACTTTTGTGGAGAAGATTGCTTTAAAAGAAACTGCTATTTCCCATGGCAGCTCGTTATTACCCACAAACCCAAAAGAGCTCCACTGGCTTGGGAGAGCTGCCCTGGCTGCAGCASRTTCCTGCTGGGATCACAGGAGCTGAGGGAGGAAAACCTAGGTCAGGGTTAGGGGGGGACATCAGCCCCCTGCCCAACACAGGGGYTATGGAACTGAAGTGCTGTGCCACCTTCACCCACATCCTCAACACTGCCCAGCACTGCCAAACCCTCTGCCAGGGAGTGTCCAGCCAGCACAGGGACTGCTGTCAGTTGAGGGTTTTCAGAGGGGAGCAATAAATTCATAAACTACACCTGAATACATCTGAGCTGGACAGAGTTAAGGTTTCTTGATTACATGTTTAATGAAAGTGAATGAAACAAAGAGATGTATTTCTTCCTTGCGCTACCCACGTTAAATGACACGGCGTAGATTTGGGGGGTTTAGGGGTTGTTTTTTTTTTTTTCTGGAGGAAGCACAAAAACTGCATGACCTGTTTGTCACTTCTTAAAACAACAGTTTATCAGAGCAGTCAGCAAAGTGAGAGATTATTCCGATTTCTGCCTCCATATATTTCTTCCAAGACTACTTTCCTGGAAAACTCACAATAATTCCCATCCCAGAAGCCAGCTGGGGATGCTGAGCAAACTSCTGCACTGCTTTGCACAGCTCTGCATTGCCTTCTCACCTTCCAGAGGTGGAGGTTCCAGGGTTAGGTCCCACTTTGTAGTGCCCAGCCCCATTGCTGCAGGCAGGGATGCTTCCACATGGCTTCCCCTGGAACGTGCCCTCCTGACTCTGCACCACTCAGATAAAAAGACTACCAGCTCCAAGAGTTGGAAAAAGACAGGTGGATAAGAGTAAGGTCAGGCATGCACAGTCCACAAAAACCACAACTCCAGTTTCTCCTGATCCATAAGCTTCCTAGCTAAGTGGGGAGGAGATAGGGACCCCATGGACTGGCTTCACTACCACCAACCAGTAACACTTGGTTAGTCTACTGGAATAGTCTCTGGGAAGAGCCAAAAGCCACAAAGCCACTAGCACATCACCACATCCTCTCCCAGGGGTAATTTTCCATAGGGCTTAAAACGATCTCGAACATAAATTGGGATAAAGGCAAAAATGTTCATCCAAGCCCTTTGCACTTCTGCAACAATCCATCTTGTCCCTGACAACTTAACATCTGCAGAAAGATGTAGCTCTGCTGGAGGAAAAATAGCCCCTAAGTGCTCCTGGTCATGACAGATCCCGAGGCACACAGCACAAGTTCACCACATCCTCCTGGCCAACAGCCAGGCTCACAGAATTGAATTTCATCTTACCCTCTTTCACCTCCTCCTTCAGCCACTTCAGAGRCTTTTCTTCATCTCTCCTTCCTCGTATTTCACTTCCAAGGGCACGGGACTACAGAAGCCCTGGTTTTTCTCCATACCCAACCTCAGAAAATAAATCATTCCCAAACCATCCAACCAGATACCTTGCCTCCAACACAGGGCAGGAAGGTGCAGACCTCTCTGCACTGTCAGCTATACACAACTTCCCTAGGAGTGATGTGCTTTTCCCCATTTTTCTGCCCTCAGGACACCACCCTGAGTCTCAAGACGTTTTCTTCATCCATCTCTTTTTTTCTCCTCTTACAAAAGCTGTGGCTGAGGGTGGCCATGAAGGCATCAAGTCTTTCTGCTGCCAGCCATCAAGGGCTTCACACCACAAAAGCCTGGCAGCAGCAAGGTCCACAAGGAAATTACTGTCTCACCCTGCAGATAGCTTTCCACCTTAATTTCTTCCAACCCAGGACACATCCCATTGAGATGCCCAAAACTCAGCAGCACACCTAAGGCAGGGGCACGTTTCTGAACTAGTAGCTGGTGTTACAACTTCATCATTGCTATGAACTCTTTGCTTTACCCTTCAATTTATGCTTTTCCTCCATCCAGACAGACAATTCTCCAATGACTTTAGTGGAATTTAGCTCATTTTTAGTTAATTTGGCTAAAATTTTACTAAAGTTAGCTAAGCAGCTGATTTTACAAAGCATCTCCTGTTAAATCTTCCTGTGCCTCGAAGTCCCTGTCTATAAAAAGAGACTCATTATCACTGATTTGTCTCTAAATGACGGAGACTTTAAATCACTGCCACACAACATCTGGTTTGTGGCCCATGGGGAGCCACCAGGCTCTGTTCAGCTGGATAACAACTCACTGGTGGAGATGCTACTGACTCAGCTCCAAATTTCCTTCTACATCCCCAAAGCACAGGCCAGGGCTGGTGGACAGAGTATGGGAAGTTCAGGGACCTGGAAACACCTGAAATCAGTGGAAGGCTTAAGCCTTGGGGGCTCTCAGCCTCTCACCAGCAGGCAAGCACTTTAAAACTCAAAAAAAAGGAAATCCAGCTAAGGCAGAAAGCAAATGAAGGGGTTGCAATCTTAAGAGCTACAGAGACATTCAAACAGTAGTGTCTCAAAGCTCCCCTGCAGCTGCAGCCAGCAGCACTGTAAACTGGACCGTGATTGAGCTCCATTTGGTACCCTCTGTGCGGCCCCAAAGCGCAGCCCAGGCGGCGGGTACCAGATTCCCTCTTCATTTCCACTATCCATGAACTGCTGTCAGCAAGCAGGGGGAAGAAAGGCAGGTGCCAGCACAGCTCTGCATGCACGGGAATCCCCCTGTCCTTCCCCAGCAGATCCCCTTGCAGAACCTCAGCCCATCACCAGGACCACGCTGTGCTGAGGGGCCTCGGGTCAAGGGAGGTATTTCATCTCATAGCCCATCCACTGTCAAGCGTGCTATTTTCTTCCCAATTTTTTCCTTTTGTTTCTCCCCCTATTTATTCCTCTGCTCCCCCTTGGTTCATTACATCCATCATTTATATCCACAGCACCAGCCAGCTGATTTACTGCCTCGATTGATGCAGCTCCAGCAGRAAAAAAGAGACACAGCAAGATCAACACGCAACAGGGACCCAGCTGTGGGGACCTGGAAGGACAAGAGGGATGGACAGGGAACAAAACCATCCCACAAAAGCACCAAGAGCACAACTTTCTGCATTCCCTCTCGGTGCAGCAAGTCTGCAGGGATAGGGCAGAGCCAAGGCAGATGGACAGATCCTGCCAGCACTCCTGGACGACAGGTTTGAGGCAAAGCGCTCAAAGAGCAAAGAAAACCTGGGCAACAATGTTTTTTTTCTCCCCCTAACCAGGCAGCGGAGAAACCTACTCCATCGAGATCAGCTTGGAGCACTCCTGCTAAGCACCTCGTTCTCTCTCCCTCTCCTAATGAACAGCGTGACAAGCTCAGAAATCAATGGAGGCYCGGCGAGCCCTGAGCGCAGCACTGCCCGTGCCCAGCCAGGCGTCCCCGGCACCTGCTCTCCCTAACTCGAACCGACGGGCGGCCATTAGCCGCCAGCTCCGCTAATGGCCACCCCGCCRGGGCTGCTCGCCCACACCCTGCCGGGCAGACACGCCATTTATCGAGGTGCCAGCCTTCTCCCCGGCAAYCCCCGGGCAGGAAAGAGGGGCTGCAGCGGTGCCGCTGCGAAGCGACCGCGGGGATGGCCCCACCATTTCCCTGCAGATCAGTTCCTCTCCCGAACAACCACAGAGCATCAAGGCCCCTGAGCCCACAGCCTAAAGCCAAGCCCTTATGGCCCGATGGACACTGCACATTTTTGGGCCAAACAGGAAATGTGGGGACACCTCCAATACAAACCCCCTGCTTGCGATACCTGTGGCTGAGCAGGAAGGCATCCAAGGAAGGGAGAACACAGCCCTGGGGGACAGAGAGGGATGCACAGCAGACCAACAAGTGGAACAGRGTGCCAAGAATCTCCTTTTGGCTCYTYTTCCTAAAATACCTGGCATAGTCAAGATTGTCGGAGGCAGCTGAGAGTGCACATGACCAATGAGGCTTTGTTGGAGAAATCGCTGCATCCCAGTGCCAGACAAGGAAAAACGAGAGCCGTGGTRCAGGCATGATGGGGAACAAACGCTCTCCAAACCCAACACGAATGGGAGCAGCTCCCCTGAGCACCTTGAAGGGGTCAGGATGCAAAAGGGTTCTCCCACAACAAACAGCTCCTAGCCCAGTTCCAAAAACTTCCCCACACCCCCACCACTCTCCACTCCGCAGCGCCACCAAGTATGCACCAATTTATCCACACACATACATATTACTCAGTATGCTGCTTTTCCCTTCTGTGCCTGAGAACGGGACAAGAGGCAGCATGCAAAGCACTGCTGCATTAACATGGGCTGCCCTGAGCCCTCCAGCTCCTTCCCCTCACTGTGCCTGTGCCCTGCTCTTTTAACCTCTCTGCAAGGGGCTCATTTCCCATCTCGTTTCAYGGCTCCAAACTGTTCCGCTGTGCTTTGTTTGCTTTAAAAAAATGTTGTTAAGAGACAGGAGAAAAAAAAATAAAGTGGACAAACAGGAGGGATTTAACTCTGYCTTTGCATCTCCTGGCTGGAGGGGYTTCASKCGCTACTCACTGCAGCACTGGTGATTTAATCATCAGTGCGATGCTCCTGCAAACAGCAGCAAACAGCAGAGCCGGCAGGAGTAATGCTCCCTCCAACAGCGTGAATATTGAGGGCATTTAACAGCCCTTGTAATCACACTGTGGCTCCTTGCAAGAACACAGCCAGGCAGCGTGAGGGAAGGCACTGAACCATGCTGCTGGCTTATCAAACTTCCCCGTGCTCCTTACGGCGCCGCAATCAGCCCCGCTCACAGAAAACCAAGCACTGGCATCCCCCTAYGCTCTCTCCAAGCCAAATCCCACGTGGCAAAAGCCCTTAAGCACACACTGGGATGAACTGGGTGGCTTGAGAGCCTCCTTCAGCGAATGTGAGCCTGTTACGGAATTTGGGTCCCTGTAACACAGAGCAAACATTAAGAGCCTGAGCAAATTCATCTCCTGTACCTGTTTGATGCACTGGGAAAGGATTACTGGGGGAGGAGAAGAAATCCCGAGTTTAGCTGCGCCTCAGGACTAGAGATACATCATATTTTTTAGGTCAGGCATTAGTTTGCTCTCAAAGGAGAAATGTACCCAGCTTTTACACTTTGGAAGTTTTTACTCTTTCATTGGATTAACATAATTCTGAAAAGTTCCCTGTGATTTTGAGGCAGAAACAGCCAGTTATCTATGGCATTCTTCTGTAACAGAACACCTGTGAAATAGCCACTCCTGGCCTACAGATTTGAAACACAGCTTCTGGAAATATGGGGAAAAACGTGAGTGGGAATGCATCTGCTTTATCTCTCAGATGCAGYAATCGCTGCTGGTTCTGCCTGAAGATACGGAGAACATCTTGAGACYTAAGTCTGCATTCAGACAGAGGAACATTGGCTTGACCAAAGCCACATGCATGGCTGGTGCCAATGCCCAAACCGAGATCAATACCAGGAGATCAGCATCAAAAATTAACTGATCACAGCTGTTATTTACATAGAGAAACTCAGAATTGTTTGGCTGTTTTGGCTGGACTAATACCTGCATTGCCAGGAGTTCCCACCTCTCAGGTTATCTCAGTGCAGCCTGTGCACCAGAGGGAAGGGAATTAKCTACCCGGCCTTTCATTCACACCTTTAATTATTCAGCTTATATTGATATAAAATTAATTGAAGCAGAATAAGCTCTTCTCCTAAATACAGGTGCCCACACACAGGAATCACTGAGATTAAAAGGTGCAAATTACTTTATTTAATGAGTTAATTTCCAGCTATCACATGGGCAAATCCCTGTGCTGAGCCCGCACCTGCTGCTGCACCAGCTCTGCCCCAGCACTACAGCTGCCATCCCAGCACAACACTCTGGGCAAACAGAGGATGTGCAAAGGTTTGGCTACACAGCAGAGATGTTCTTCACTCCTGTAAACGAACCTTCTCTTTCATTTCAGAGCCAGGATTTGGCCGTGATGACGGCAGCAGGAGCTGAGCTCCCAGGGATGCAGTAAGGCACCACGAGCAGAGAAATCCTGTTTTGCAGAACACCCCTTGTGCCTGTTGGGGAAGAAGCATGACTGCCCTCCATCTCCAGCAGCTGCTGCCCTCAAGTACCAACACAATTTTCCTCCTGCTCCCCACATGTTAGCAGAGCTTCTGCCTGCAAAGGCCAAATTGGAACTGACTTTCCTTTGCTGACATTGCCTTCAGCAGGGAAAGCGTCCTCACCTTGCTGAATCCTGCAGTGCCTCAGGTGAAGAACAACATCTGAACGACCTTCCCCAGCACTCAGATGCCTGCTGGAGCTCACTCTCACCTTATGAGGTAGATTGTGGTTATATTTTATGTTTGATTTTGGAAATGCTGTGTTTCTTGAGTGCTCAGGTGTATCCAGAAGGTCCCTTCTGAAGAGACATGTCCATACCCATGCACGGTAACATGTGCCGTGTCACTAGGCAACGTAGTAGTTTTCTCATAATTTCATTCCCTTTTTTTGCCACTTGCAAGTCTGATTTCAAATTAAAGATATTTCATGCCGTAACCTCTGTTTTGAAATGCCATTTCTTTTCCAAGCTCTGGGACTGGRGCTTCAGGTTGGGCAGCTGACAGTTTCTAATGGGCTCAGAGAGCTCACTTTCCCCCTGAGAACGTCACCAAAGCAGGCAAAGTGAGAAGCCTTTGCAAAGCCTAATTTTGCACTTACACCTGAGACTTCCCAAGACCACAGTCTCAGCATATTTCAGGCTCTTTGCAGCCTCAATCTTCTGAGGCTGCAAACTTTTTCTAGAGCTGCTGACCAARCCCTTCACACATCACCTCTGCAAGGGGTCTCCTCCACCCCAAAATCAGCTCATCTCACGTCACTGCCAGCCCACTGCTGAGCTGAGGGCACATCCCAAGGACTGCACAGGGGCTGGCTTTTTCTTCTCTGAAGATATCCAAACCAGAGATCTTCCTGCAGGATGGAAGGGCAGGACAAGAGGGTTATCCACAAAGCGTTTTGCAGTACCCTCAGGAGCAAACCATATGCAGCCTACATATCCTACATGGTTTAACTCGGAGCGCTATACGGATATTGATCCATTTGGGTCCCAGTGGCAGCAGCAGAAGGCTGGGTAATGCATGTTGGAGTCTGTCTCTCTCCAAATTGCACCGTATTATGGCACCAGGAAAATGCAATGGGYGTTATGAATGCCACAGCTCCTCCCTGCTCCTTCTCCATCCAGCTCCGCTCTTGTTGGAGGCAGCACCACGCTACACAACAATCCCCCTCCCAGTTTGGATCGCACACACCAGCTCCAGCAGCCTCCCAGTGTCGTCCCACTGTTCACCTCACTGGAAAAACCATCCGCCTACCCCAACCAGCCCCTGAGTTTCGCATTTCAACCCTGAGTTTTGCATTTCATGGGCGAGGTCAAAGTGCAAAGGGGATGCATCCAAAACATCCCCCAAGGCAGATCCCAAAGAACATCCTGAAGGACCCTGAATCAACCCACTGGGTAAAGCACATTACCTTGACCCAGATGAAAAAACTTGTTTTAAATAAAAATATTTTTTTTTTTACAAAATCACTGTTTTACAAGAACTGAGATAGTCATTGAAAGTGAGTCTGCTCACACCTGTAGCTTCTCCCTCTCATCTTTTCTCCATCTCACCTAACAACAAGCATCTAAAAATTCAACACACAAGCAAGRAAAGATGTGCACAAACTCCATCCAGCCCGTGGGGGCTGCAGCCAAGGCCCGCACCGCTGAACATATTCATGTCTTATTTGCGAGCCATGTGTCTCCATAACGGGTTATGAGGTGTGGTTGTAACTGGCGGATGCCGACGGTGGTCCTTGAGGAGGAAATGGTGTGTGTCTAAATGCAGGCAAAGCTATTTGGAAAGCCAGGACAAAGCCGCCTTTCTCTCTTGGCATGGGCCAAATTACATCCTTTGGACTTACTCCTTCAGTGGCTTCAAAAGAAAAAGAATCATCTGTCTCAATTTTCCTGGCTCTGTGAATAATGTTTGGAGAATAGAGAGTGATTTCATAGCTCATTTGTTTTTGCACCGCATGAACCCTGCTCTCCTCGCATCACTTTCCAATCAGGTTTATTACTGGTGTTTCCATGAGGAAACCATGGAGGGAAAGGCTAAGACCCTCAGTCTCACCTGAGATTGAGGGGAAAAAGTAAAAGTTAAAAAGAGAAAAGAAAGAAAAAAAAAAAAAAAAAAAAGAATATTAAAAAAAAAAAAAAAAAAAAAAAAAAAAAAAAAAAAAAAAAAAAAAAGAGAATATCTCTCTCCATTGTCTTTCAGCCTGATCTGAAAATGAACCTGTTTTGCTTCTGAATCAATTCTCTTCTGGCACTGCACTTCCCGCAGTACTTTCCGAGATGAGATGCAATCATTAGCTCACTTGCTCCTCCAAATAATATCACAAAGCTGGAGCTCAAGCTGCTTTGCAGTAAATCATCACTAATTTCTGCCTATGTGTGGCAAGGCAGGGTTTGGAGGGGGACACAAGCCCTGCTCCATCCTCCCAGGGCCACCACCCATCTGCATACCTGCTCTCTGGGGACAGCCCAGCTTGTCACCTTGTCCCCCCATGGAGAAGTGACACTGGCACATCATCCCTTCCCCAAATGCCTCTCCAATGACCCACAAAGGACCACCACACCTCTCACACCCCCAGGCTTCAGGAAGAGTTAACCGAGGCTTGTAAGGGGCTTCCGAACAGTGGGATTGAGACAAATTATTAGTACTACTAACGTTACCTCCATGAATAAAGGGGTGACCTCCTGCTGAACCTGCCGCCACTCATCATTTTCCAAAGGCACASGTTAATGACGAGAAACCCTCCTCCTGCTCCTCCCAGCAACTCTGTACCACTGGCACCAGCCAACCCCAGGACATGCAATGCCCATCCCACAGAGGGAGGCTTTCCAGTTACCCTATAGACTGATCCAGTCTGACCTAGGGCTGTCCAACCCACCTCAGCASCAGCTATAAGGGAAAACCTATACCTAGGCACTTTCCTGGCTTCTCTAGAAATACGTACGAAGAGTAGAACAATACTGATTTAAATGAGCAGAAGATGAGGCTCAAGATCTTCTCCTTGGCTTACTCTTTCTGTAACAGTGATTCCCGCTGAGATTCTGGAACCAAAAAGGGTAAAGAGGGTGGGAAATCAATTTAATTGCAGCTTAGTAAGCAACTGCACTAAGTGTCGCTGGCAAAAACATTTTGCTGTGGGAGAATGGGGAAGAAATGACTTTTTCATTGCACGGGAAAGTGGATTGAGAGCAAACTCCCCCCCATCATCTGCTCCTCACCCCTTCCTTCTTTAAACAGGAGGAAASCGGCAAGAAACACACAGCTAATGCCAGCAATCTCCCGCTCCTGCTACTCCAGTTAATAGTCAATGCACTGCACCCCTGGTCGTTAGGCTGCACGTAATTACTCCTTCACGCAAACGTCTTCCTTAAACAGATCCTACTTCTGCTTTCTCCGCAGATACATTCCTCTTAATTGGTTTTTTGAACCAAATGCTGGCCTGCCCTCACAGATGAGACWCTCCCAGACGGAGTACGCTGCTTTTGCATTTCCACAACTTCCCCCAAGCTTGCTTTTCCCACTGGCAAAGAGATTACAGCACAAACACACCCAGAGGTAGCAAAGTGGCATCCCATGAGCTGTGCAAACAGAGCACACACATCCACAGACCCARGAAAAGCACTGGGCACACAATACCYCCACATTCAGCTTCTCAGGGATTTGKCAGCCTGGGACAGTAACATTGCACCTGCACTTAGGTGGGATCATAAGACAGCACCTTCTGCAAGGTTGCATCTCCTGGCACTGCCCTTTTCATGCCAGAGCCCAGCAGCTCAGCAGAGTCTGCCCTCCATGCTCTGCCCTGGTCTCCACATACAGAACCTACCTCTCAGCTTTGGAAGGCACAGAAAAACTCTAGTCAGAATACCATAAAATGCTCCCTGGACCTGCCTTCCCCAGGCACAGCACTCCCATTTATAGCTCTCACCCTGCAGCCATCCCATGTGCCGAGTCCCCTGCCCGTGGGGAGGCACAGGTCACAYTGCAGAGCCAGGGACAAGAGATGTCTCAGCAGAGCAAGGAGAAGTAAACCTAGCCAAGACAGGCCCTGGGCCATGAGCCCATCAAAACAAATCAGGATGATGTYTTCTTGTCAAGGGAAGGAAGAGCAAAGAGAGAACAGTGGGTTTTTGAGTAAACAATCCAACTCTGTGCATATCTGAGGTGGTGAAGGGATAGATAGGACAAAACATCTTCCCTGAGTGTCAACATCTTTCTCCAGCATGGAGACACTTCAAAATAAGTGCTGTGTCTCTGAAGCCTTTACATCAGATAGACAGCTGATTTTGGAGACCTCCCTGACCAAAAGTGGGACTTGCTTTTGTCAAGCCCACCCCTAAAGGTCACCAAGGGCTCCAGGCCRTGAGCCAGAGCAGAGTCCTCCTAAAAACCCAGCAGCAAGGGCTTGAGCCCTTCCGTGTTAGAGGATGATGCCACACTATGTCACAGCAGCTGATGAGGGATGCTGTGGCCCAGAGCAATTTCACTTGCAGGGTGCTCCACAGGGACCTTGACAGGAGCAGTTTAAGAGAGAGACCACAACACTCCTGAGCCTAACTCACCCTCAGAGCATCACCACCTCCAACAGAGAGGRAAGCAGAAGGACTTTTCCAAATCTTTTTATCCCTCCAGAGCACAATAAAAAGTATTTTTCTTCCTCTGGTGCTCAACAGCTCTTGTCAACAAAACACATACCACCTGCACAGAAATTTATTTATATTCTTACCAGCACAGAAGGAGAATACTTGCATCCTCTCCTTCCTTCCATGATACTTCTAAATGCACCAAGCTAAGAAAGGCACCTGTACATTCCAATGCTCACTGTTTTGCAAAGCAAACAGGTCTTGTTCAATCAATATTTATGCCCCCATCAGTCACAGCTGCAACACGGAGCTCTACCAGAATGTAATGGAGGCGAAATTCATTCACTGCAATTACCAGTGAAAAATTAAGAGGGTTTTCATTGACTGGGTATTGTTTCACAGGTATCTCAGGGAGCACTGTCATGTGCAGTCGGCAGGTTAAYTAAACGAGGCGCACCAGGCAGGCTGCTCAACATTTGTCCACAGCTGGTTTAGTCACCAAGGTGACTTCCTCACCTCAGCCCGTTTCCACCAGACCTGTCCTGTCTGATCCCACAGATGAGGGCAGCTTGGGCATGCTTTTCTGTTTTATCCAKCACTGAATACACAATCAGGGGAGAGGAACTGGATTCCACCCTGCCTCCTGCTTGAGTAAAGCTCTGCACATCCTAGAAAGCCTGGTTTTGCYCCTAGAGATTTCAGAGTGGGATTTCACCAACATAGCTTGACAGAAGTTTCCCCTTGTCTCACATCCTGGACCTACCCATGTCCCCAGCCAAGTCTCAAGTCCCAGTCAATACAAGCTTCCTGGGTATTAAACACTCTGCCTTTTTTTAATTTTTGTTCCCAACAGCTTTGCCACTTCAATCCCTTAATTGTCAAGATCTGAATTTTTGCAGGATACACGTTTATTTTAATCTGTTAAGTGGCTCTGCTGCTATAAAACTGACAGGAATTTAATATCTGGAGACTGTCAGCTGAGCTCCAGGTGCTGGTGCTTTCTAGATGTCGATGATGCAGAAGGAAGCAGAAGTGGCGCATGGCACACAAGGACAAAGCTGGCAAAGGTCCCTTTGCACTGAAGTCTGACCCTGCAGGGTGCTGGGTGCCCTGGAACCCAGGCAGCAAGGCTTGCTGAGCTCCTYCACATCTCCCAGGAGCCACCCCCCAGCTGCATTTGAGCACACTCAGAAAGGAGCTGKTGCACTGCAAACACTACTACAAGTCAAGTAGAACAGGTCACTTTTTTTAATAAAGGAAACTTTTCCTCTGTAGCTTTTCTCCTGCAGTCAAGCCCGTGACAAACTTGCTTTCCCTTCAGAGGCTGTCAGCTGTGCCTCAGCCATTCATCAGAGAGAGCAAGCTAGCATGCAGGAGGGAATGAAGGGAAATAAAATCCCAAACCCAACAAAAACTATCTTCCTGACCTTCCTGCATACACTGAGCAGTGGAGTCCAGMCCCCTGAAAACCCCTCCCTGCTGCAGGGCTCCGCTACACAGCCACTGTGATCTGATACAGGCTCAGGAAACGAGATAGCCAAGGAATTGTCACCCACCTACTCATCTCTGCTCCCTCATTAGCATCCCCAGGGCCATGCAGCCACAGCCTGGCACAGGACACAGGAGCCAGCACACCAGCAAAGCATCACCGCAGAGCCAGCTACAAGTACTCCTCACAATTAATTTGGGATTTTGCTTGTAATTAATCCTGCGTATCAGTTCCCCTCATTATTCCTTAATGTAATTAAGTTATTAGTTTATATGTCCCRTCCCCACCCCCCAAAGCAGAACAGTGGGATGGATCAGAGGGAGGTAGGGGAGATGCCAGGCAGGAGCATGGGGCCATGAGCCTGGATTACTGGGGCACATGCCAAGCCCCACCACTGCCTCCCTGGGTGACCTCAGGTGGGGCACTGGCAGCCTGGTTTTCCCAAGAGGAGAAAACKATACCAATTCCTCTGGAGTCCATGAGAGACAGAAGAAYACMAAGTTCAATTAGCCTCTCCGGTCCMGAWTTATCCAGTTGGAAAACTGCCGGGACAAGGAGACAGGCTGGAACTAATTAAAGCTTCAAAGAGTTTTGAAACCTTCCGCCAAAAGCCAGGGAAGGCACRAGTCCCAGCTGATCCACCACCCCAGCCAGTCCCGTGTCCTTGCACTCCCATCCATCAGGCTTCCCTGCAGGCTGAAAACATGGCTGCTAACCAGACACCCAGCCGGGTAAAGCTCCCGGGCAGGGCAGGCACCCAGCCAGGTAAAGCTCCATGGCAGGGACAAGCACCCAGCAGGGTAAAGCTCCATGGCAGGACAGGCACCCAGCCGGGTAAAGCTCCATGGCAGGG
>NW_026623467.1:1030890-1072279 GCF_030028575.1 Malurus melanocephalus | reverse complement strand
AGCTCCCGGGCAGGGACAGGCACCCAGCCGGGTAAAGCTCCATGGCAGGGACAGGCACCCAGCCGGGTAAAGCTCCATGGCAGGGACAGGCACCCTGCTACGGCTCCTCTTCCCAGCCAAGTCACAGGACTCCACAGAGGGCAGCGAAAGGGCGAGTGTTACTTACAGCACTAATAGGGCTTGATCTGCCCTTTGGAAAAAAGGGTAAAAACAATCCCCCAGCCCCAAGCAACAGCAGTAAAAACAGCACCAGAGGGACCGGTGAAATTGTCCCAGGAACAATTTCATGGCCCTGAACACTGCAAGTTTTTTTTCTTCCATACCCTACCAGCCCAGCAAGGTTGCTACACCTCACAGGCAGGAGGGAGTCCCACACCCTAAAATCCAGCCTCAACCTGCTCCAGCCGCCCTGGCACGTACCACCAGCGGCAGAAGGGAGGAGGAGGAGGAGGGAAAAGAGGTGACAGGCAGTGAGGAAAGCAAGGGCTGGCAAGAAGGGGGACCCTCCAGGCCTGCCTGTCACTGGGCAGCAGTGAAAGATCCATAGAGATGGACTGCCGGAGAATACAGGGAAAAAAAATTGCAGGGGGAGGTGAAGCCAAGTTAATTACAACAGACTGCTGCGCCCACCTCTTCGGCCATCAGCAGGTTGGGAAAGCTCAGCTACTGCTGCTGGACTTTCCCTGAATGCCTGCCTTCACCAGGTCCACGAGGTACCAAGCCAGCAGCAGTGTTCTGGGCACAGGAAGGACCCAAAGGCTGTGTCAGACCCCACACAACACGATCTTGCTCCTTGGGGACCCTACCCACCCCAACACAGCATTCTCTGGCTGCAAGAAAAACATCACAAGCCTTCCTTTGGGAAGCTGAGTCCTGGATCTGCCTCAGGATTTGGGATAAAGCAGGGGATGAGGTGCAGATGAAAAGAACAGTGATTGATGGGCATCCATGAAGCTCAGGGCGGCAGGTTCATGAAAAGCAGCTCTGCTGTGGGCTTTTAGCAAGCTCCCAAAGTGCCCCAGCCAGCGGGGGAGCTCGGGTACAGCACCCTTCCAGCATCAGTGTGAGCTGTGAGCCCTGCCAGGAGCCTGGCACAGGCAGGAGACAGCGCTACCAGCGGGAGCCTTGCTGGAAAGGTCTAAAGGTTAAACCTACACGAGGCACGATACATGRTGTGTCCATGTCCGAAGAAATACAGCTCAGCTGAGAGAGAAGGGGGAGGGAACAGGTTGGAAAACGCTGCCAGGAATGTTTATGTGGATTTGCTCCATTTCCCCCCGTAGCTGTCTTACAGTGTTTGAGCTGCTGTGAGCAACCTATCACCTCCTCTTGTTTCTCGAGGAATTTGGGAGGACAGCCTCTAACTGCTCACATTTTCATCAGTCAGTCCTGCTGGCCAGGGCAACAAGACACACCACCAGGATCCTCTCTGGACCACAACACTGCTGTCTCTGSTACCCCAGTCAGCTCTCCAGCCATTCACAAGTGTTAACTGAAGTGACACCGCAGCTCCATGCTTATAAGCAGCTTACAAGTCATACTGCTCCAAAGCAGTTTCCAAAGCCAAAAAATGCAATGCATTAAAAAATAAAAAACAATCTGCACTCTGTGGATCTCAAGGGGATGCAACTGTTGGGATGGAAAATTCAGAAGAAATGAAGGAGAGGCAATTTAAGCAGTCAAATTGCTGGAGTTATGGCAATTTGGCAGTTGCAGCTTTGAAACGCCGGACCGGATCCTGTGTGGCAGAAGATCGCATCACCTGCTRCGAGAGCCAAGGCCAGCCTGTAACAGCATCAGCAACCTGCACCCCGAGGTGGGGGGAGCCTTGAATGGGAGCAGAAAGCCAAAATGGGCTGCAAAATATCAGCAATTCATCTGCAGCCAGTGCTGAGCCAGACGCAAGGCTCATTACAAGATTATAGTAACCCCTGTCAAACAGGGGAGGTCTTCTTTTGCAATTTTTAACRAACACAGTTCCGATGCCAAAGCATAGTTCTGGTTAAGAAAGCACTTGTCTTCTAACTCCGCTTTCAGTGACTTATTTATTGCCTTCTCCTGCTTAAATAAATAAATAAATGTATACGTAATTATTTCTTTTGGGGGCCTGAAGTCCCATAGATTCACTCCTTTCTTCTAGGATTGAAAGATTTACSAAAGCCTGAAAAAACCTCCTCAATCATTTTTATTTAAAAAAACATGGGAAACCAATAATTCCTCAGGAYGAAAAAATCAAAGTAAGCTTTATGAGTTCTGACTTTTTTTTTTTCCGATCAGGTCGTTAATTCAGTTGCTGAGGTGACAGGCACATACATGAGACTCTCCAAAGAACATGTAAAGCTGTCACATGTTGTGGGCCAAACACTGCTGGGTGTCACCAGTGCAAAAAAGGGGCTGAGGGCTCACGCTCTTCCTCTGCCACAATAACCCTAATCTCGGTGTATTTTCAGGAGCTGGGCTCCAACCCAGATTAATTAATTCAAGATTTACAACAGTACAACTAAGCAGCATCTAATCCATGTCCTTTGGAAAGTTAACCCTCGGCTAAGCCCCAGCTGCTGTCAGCCGAGGAGAAGAAGACACGGAACCCGACAGGACACGGGACCTCTCTCAGCCCAAGCTGCTCGCAGCTCCCCTGCTTTTCGTTTGGGCAGTGAAACTCCTCCGATTCACTCCCTCCGTGGAGCGAGATGCTCCTCACACTGTGCCGTGCTGTCCCTCCGGGGACTCAAACACGACACCGAAAGGCGCGATTGCACAGGCACCCTGCTCCCAGCCCGCCCGGGGCTCCCGGGACAGCRGCATCCTGCCCCTGCCTGCTCTCCCGTCACAAGCAGCCGGGAAAAGCCCCAGCGCTTTCACCGGGCTCGCCCRGCCCAACCAGGGACCATCAAAGTCTGCTCCCCTCTCGTTTTACAGTCCGGACAGGACTGAGCCCTTCTCCTTTAGGGCAGCGTTAGGGAACACGGCGTGACCCACGGAGGAAGGGAGTCACCGGTCCCCCACCCGCGACACAAACCACGCGTTTCGTCTCCTCGGGGCTCACCGGTTCCCCCGCTCCCCAAGGCCCGGAGCCAGCGATGCTTCAAGTTGGCGGAGGGCCAAAGGGCCGGCACCGCCGGCAGCACCCGCGGCCGGGGCTGCCCCGCTGGCCGGTGAAGCGGGGCGGGGGTTGGGCTCCCGCTGTCCGACACCGAGCGGAGGGAGGGGAGGGGGGCACCACGGCCGGGGGRTACAGAAAGGGCCTCATGCCTCTCCCGCACAGGTACAGGTCCGACATTAAACTTGAAGGGGAAAGCGATAAGGTGGGGGGGTCCCGAAAACCGCCGGGAACTTCTTCCCCGAGCGGCGGCGGCATCGCGCCCAAGTCCCGCCGGAGCAGCCGCGGCCCCGCCGCCCCTTCCTTACCTCCGGCGTGTGTCCCTCGGGCTCCGCCGGCTCCAACTTCCTCCGCGCCCCGAAGAAGAAGAGRAGGAGGGCGAAGAGCCAGAGCACCCCCAGCAGAGACAGCGCCAGCCGCCGCGTCGGCCGCCTCATCCTCGGCAGGACGCAAAAGTCCGGCGGGGGCACGGGCAGGCGGTACGGGGGAGCCGCGGGCGCCGCSGGGGACAGCGGGGCCGGCGGGGAGGAGGGTCTCGCCCGCCCGCCTCGGAGCCGGAGACGCGAGTCCCGGGCTGTGCATGCTCTGCAGGGGAGGAGAGGGGAGGGGAGGGGAAGGGAGGAGGAACGGGAGGAGGAGGCGCCGGGAGGAGGGGGGCTGGAGCCGGAGCCGCTCGCCGGGAAAAGGTGCAGCGCACAGGGAGCCGGGCTGGTGCCCGGAGCTGCGCCGGTGCCCTGCCCACTCCGCGCCGGCGGGGACACAGCGCCGGGGACGGGGACACAGGGGTGTCTGTGTGTGTGTGAGTGTGTAATAGGGGACGCCCATCCCTCCGCCCTCCCTCCTTGAGTGAGTCCGGGCCACTTGCTCGCTACGGGATGCGCGGGGCTGGGCAGCGCCGCTGCGAGTTCGGCCCGGGTCGGTCCCGGTCCCTGTCCCCGTCCCCGTCCGGCGCCGGGGCGAAAGGAGGCCACCGTTCTACAACACACAGAGGAGGCTCAGACATGATGGGAAGATTAATTTAACCAATTGAAACAGCAGGGGGAATTCAGGTAGGTGGAATTTAATTACTGGATTTGGAAGAGAAGATGTGTGTCTCCAGAGCTGTCAAGAACACTTAAAAAATAAAATCATAATCATCAGCTGTTGGTRCTCCGGCAGCAAGCTTGGGGCCGGGCCACGCAGGGGTGGCTCTCAGCTATTATCCCTGTCCCATGGGGTTTTCCTTCCTGGCTCCATACACAGCCCCAGAACAACAGGCCTGTCTACACAGAGCAGCCMAAGTGGGAATTACAGACCTTGCTGRGGGGAAAAATCCCTAATGCAACTACAGAGTAAGACTCCAGAAAAGAGCTGTCTCACTCAGCTATCCCTGCTCACCTACCTGACACTGTTCTTCTGATCCTGCCACTGACAAGTATTACATGAGCTAAGCAAACCTTTGCAGAAGACATTAGAGAATAAATTGAGTATCGGAGCAGACGTGAGTCATTCATGTTAGTACAAAAACTATAGAACAAACGCCATAAAAACAGGAATCCATGCATAAAGTAACATATGGAATGGAATAGAGATAAGATGTCAAATGCTGGAAAGTCCGATGCACATGTTGTAAACAACCTCTCCTATGCATATCCCACACACTCCTCCTGCCTTTATTATTTCCTGCAGTTGTTTTCTGTCACTTGCTAATTTATCATTTGCAATCTGCATCCTCTGTCCTCCTCTAATTTATTTCCAGGGCTCAATAAGCCCTTCTCCCTAACATAATCCATGCCTCTCAGGCCCAACATTCACAGAAAGATGCCTAGATAAAAATTTCATTAGCATCCACAAGGGACATTTCTCTTTCTTTGTTTTAAAGCCGTGTGACTTTGAAACACCTTTACAAGAACGAGGAAATCCAGGTCCAGCAGGCAGTTAGTTTGAACTTTGCTTTACAGCAAGGCAGGAGCAGAACTAACCAGATGGGAAGGGAGCAGCAAGCCCTCATGCCCTGGTGAGCCACCARCCTGATGTCACATGGGGAGCCCACATCAGCCCAAAAATGCAACCTGTTCCCATGATGTGCATCATTTGTCATGCTGATTAACCTACATCAGCCACATATTCAGGGCAGCTGGACCATTACACTCCACCTCTGCCACCATGAGACATCTCTGCCCAGCCTAGCTGGGACCTACTGGTGTTTCTCTCTCCCCAAACCGTTGCCTTATGCTTTTTCCTGACAGCTAAGGTAAAACACCTGAGCAGCTTTCAGCAGCTGAGGCACACCAGTGGCAGTTTTCACATGGTATGCAGTTGTCTTCTTGCCTTATGCTCATCCCAGCTATTGGGACAAACTGGTTGCTACCTCTCACGTACCTTCTTTGGATCAGGAATGGTTTTCTGACCAAAAAGATCACCTTGCCACAAGTAGAAAATAGTGGTATTTTCCTGCCTGGGACAAAGCGACCTTGGCTGCTGTTACATGGACTTCCTCCAACACGTTTGCAGAGGGTGCTGAGTTTTTCCTCCCAGACCTCCCTCTGCTAGGAGAGTTTTTCCAGATAAAGGCACCTGGAGGGTGTTATCATTCAAAGCTGGATTTAAAACCTTGTCTTTTTTGTAGGTCAGACTTTCAGGGGAAGCTGTTACAAAATACAGAGGGGAAGTGTAGAAAATATCAAGGAAATACATTACAAATTAGATTACAGGTAAGGTAATAAATAGGGCATACCTGACAAAAATGCAATCAGATAATGCTTTCTTATTACCTTGAGAAACAACTCCCTCTGCTGAGGGAAAGCTTCACTGGCAGTGCTCGGTGCTGTGATGGATAACTCGCCGTGCCTAGCAGGAAACGGACAAAACCTGACATTTCCACACTGGCACAGCCACCACTCCGGTGAGGAGGGGACATTGTACAAATCCTCGCTCTGTGCAGGTGGCCCGTGTGGAGGCAGGAGACTCGAGGAGCTCTAGCAGTGCATTGTCTCCAAGGAAGTATATTCCTCCTGATGGTGTGTCTGTGTGCTGGGACAGATAATATATCAAGCAAATGATGGTAACAGCTATTTAAACAAGAAGAAGGCAAGAATACAAATCTGGAGGTTCAGAGTTATTTGAAGTCGTAGACTTTCAGAGACTTGTATAAAAATCCTACTGCAATTCCATTAAAAAACATGGCAATAAAAAAAATAATCTTCTGGTGTATTATTGACCCATATCTTTCCCATTTTTCTAATTTTTTATCTGTCAATCTCAGCTGCTTTACAAGTGAGGTCCATAAYATATTACCTGTTTCTAACAGAGCAAAATTTACAAGCAGTACAGCCAGAGACACAAAAACAGTCTAGGAAATGGGTGGCTGTCAGGGTGGATGAGACCACCCYGGGGACTGCTGGGGGGCCAGACTACCCTGGSACAGCTGRAACTTGGTGGTGGAAAGACCCCGACAGCKCCCTGGGGAATTAGATGGTTCCTTCCAAKAATAYGCAAATCCTCCTAYCCCRGCTGGACCTAATCTGATCCCTCAGTTCMCCCATCCCTTCCCCCACTGGTCATTGCATCCYCTTTGCCCTCTGTCTCTGCCCTCTTCACTCAGRTGACTGGCCCCACAGCTGTATATCTGGGGGCAAAGAATGTAGCTCTCTCTCTTCACCTCTGGATCCCCTCTGGGAATAAACTTCTGRAACATCCACATGGAYGAGCCCTCTGGTTCTTTGTCTCTGGTAACACAYGAGCTATARGCATACTGGGTGTGTGTGTGAGCCTYTTACTGGCAAAGATGTTACGGAATTCTTAATGTACAGCACCAACACAGTGCTGGCTGGAGTGATCTCCGAAGGCTGCAGAGACATTCCTGGTACTGGTAGAGGGATCAGACCACGMTAATCACCACCCCCTGTTTGCGTTAGGCTGGCAATTTTTTGGCATCAGCATTGAAAAGCTGATGAAAGTGATTGTTTCATTAAAGCAAGAATAGGACATGATTTCTGAGAGGGAAGGGGACTCTCCATAATCACAGCTCCAGGCAGTGGCCCTTCAGGGTCTTTTAAAGAATGGATGGAAGGGGAAAGTWACTTTCCTTGCTGTTTCAAGGGCAGCCGTAGAGCACATTTCAAGGGAGTCTGATCTCACAGTGTCTACAAACCAGCTGGGCACTGCTTCAGTGCAGGTTTTACTAGGAATACTCTTRTGTTTGAGTTCAGTTCACATCTGAGATTCTATCCACAGGATGTTTCTTTTCTGAAAGCATTACAAATACTTTTCAGTGTGTTCTGAGAAAGTTGATACAGTCAAGAAGTGATCAGAGGAAAGGATCGAAATCTACCCCCAACTTGGGATGCTGAGGAGTCTCAACTGAACATGGGAGGTTACTGTAARATGGAGGAGCCTGACAGAGCTCTGGATTGAAAGGGGCTTGTAGGACAGAGTTCCCCTGCCAGGGGAGGATCAGGTTCAGTCAGTGGCTTSGGGTAGCCCAGCCCTCACTGCTGTTCATGGCAGTGCACCTTCCCCACCAAGAGGTGCTGCTTGCAGTAGCACATCTATCAGAAAGACTATTTTGTTTACAAAAATATGTTTGTTTACAAAAATGTAAGAGAGCAGCATTTGAAAGGGTTGGTGTGGCAATGCGCGTGGTTATACAGGGTGCTGGATTTCAGTCAGTGGTCTTTCTGTGGTSTGTGCTCCGGGCTCAGGGAATGAAGCTCATTGAGAAGTTTCTCTCCCACCCCTGGCAGAGRGTGTGTTGTGCTTACTGAATTTAACCATGTTGAGGACAGGGGCAGGAGCACAAGCTGCTCCCAAATAGCTGTTTTGGCAAGTGCTGAGCGCTGGCATGTGTCAGCAGGAGCCCAGCTGTCCCTCGTCACCAGCAGTGGAGATGCCAGCCTGGGTGCAGAGCCTCAGGACAGCAAGCCAGCACATGCCCTGGCCCAGCACCACCCCCCAGCCCCAGCCTGCTCCCCAGATGACTCAGAACCATTTGATATTCCTCTATGGGTGGAGCTGTGCTTCCAGTGTGACCTGTCCTGTCAGAGACTTCCAAGGTTGTATTTAATACTGGAATAAAGTTCCTTTTTTGGATCTCTTCAGAAAGTCTCTGGGTCACTTGGTCAATGTGAGGAGAGGAAGARGAGAAGTCCTTTGCACAGGAGAGATTGTTGCTTTGCCATGGGGGTCCCCCAGCTCTGCAGCACTTGGCACCACCATGCCATAGCCCCATGGCAAGCTGCTGCAGTGGTGCAAGGGTGTGCTGAGGTGGTTCCTCCTACCCACAGCTACCATCTCACACAGCCTTGCTGTGGGGGCAGCAAGGGCTCTCTGCCACCTCAGGCAGTCCCCTGCCATCTCAAAACCCAGCTTCCCTGACAGCTGTTGAAGATAATGTGAACAGTATTCCACATTTTTGTGGTGGGTAAGATCTGCCTTTGTTTTTGTGCTGTAAAGGAAACAAAAAAAAAATCAGACCAGTGCTTATATGAAAAATGTTCTTCCTGTGTGCCCTTGGAGAAGACCTAAAATGTTAGAGAGAGTTGTGGCCTAATACCAGGAGAATTGTAAGTTAAAGTATGAAAAAAAAAAAAAAAACAAAACCAAAAACTTTATAGCTGGCTGTCTCCTCTCCCTTGCTGAGGTAACAGAGCTGTAGCTTGTCCTACATCTGCAGCTTAAATGGGAGGGTCAAACTGAAGCTGTGAAGCACTCACCTTCTCCTCTCAGGTGATGATATCGCTGTGCACCTCCTCACCTAGTGCTGCTCTCAGAAAGGGAACTGCAGGAGTTCCTGCAGGCTTTTTGCTACTATTAATGTTGCAAGAAGATCTCTTCCAGTACCTCTAAAGGATTTTTTTTCCTTTTAATTAAACCGCAAGCATTCTTCTCTAGCAAACTTTCCACGATGGCATCTCTRGTTAATTAAACGTTTAAGCTGTCAGGAAATGCTATGAATTAAAAAAAATAAAATAAAGAGGAGAGCTACTTTAATAGCATTTGTTAATTGAAGCTCTCATCAAGTCAGCTGCAGGAACACAAGCTACTTCCTGAGTCGATGGGCAAGAGCACACATCCAGACGWTTGCTGCAGTTCCTACAAGTCAGACTCTCACCTGCAGGCTCGTTTGTGTGGCACTGATGGATGAGGCAGCACTGAGCTCCCTCACCACTGGGACAAATGCAAAGACTTCTCTGTAGTAGGACTGGAGGAAGGCTGGGGGGAATTTTTGCTTACCACAAGRTATTTTTCCATCTTTAGCAACTGCAATCAAATGGGCACCCACTTGCACTTGTGTTAATTCACATGCTCCCCAGACCATGTCTCTGGTTCCTGAAGCACAGGTTTTTCTGGATTAGATGTAGCCTTTGGTTACTGGGCATTTCCCGATACCCAGTGATGCCAATCCAAGCAGGTGTGGGAACAAGGGCAAAAGCAACAGGAGATTTGAAGGGAGACACATTGACTTCAGTGTGYAACTAAGGGACATTTTAGCAAAGAACAGCTCCCTTGGGCAGTGCTCTTCCACTGTAACCACCTTCAACACTGTTCACTGGTTGCTTTTGACCAGCCCTGCCTTTGTGTAGCATAGTGCTACAATAAAATCTGGATCCTGAATGTCCCCAGATGTCTCTGGTGGTTGTCAGTCTCTCCTGATGCTCCCATTTTCTGGAAAAAAAGCTTCTGCATAAGCAATGGCTGCTGATCCCACAGCCTGGTTTTTTTCAGTATTTTGGCAGGGGGAAGCTTCCTCACTCTGAGTCACCGCACAGCAACAAGTGACAGCCACTGCAAATGGCCACAAAGGGGCATTTGAGCTCGAAGGCAGCAGAGTTTTATGKGCCAAGTTGCAGCAAACAATCAATAGGCACACAGAGCACAGGGCAGGTGAATCTTCACCAGCAGCATCTGTGAGGTTTTGAACACCCTGCAGYTCCCAGCACAGCTCTGATGAAACGGGTGCTCCCAGGGGACCCCAGTGCTGCTGTGACTTCACAGGGTAAGCAAGCAAAGCTGCTCACCTGCCTCCCAAGGAGATGTGCTACTATGGCCTTCATTCACATGCACACTTGCATACCACATCCATCTGTAAAAGCAGAGAGCCCTGCCAGAATTCAGACCAAACCCTTTTGTTGTTTTGAATATGCTAAATCAGTCCCTTTTAGCCAGCTGCAGGACTGTGTCTCTCAGACACATTGAAGGCTGTAATTGTGGTTTGGACAGGTGACACTCAACAGAATAAAGAACAAGTCATGTGATGGGTGAGAGCACACATTAGCTAAAATAAAGTTTTGTCCTTAAAGCACCTTTAATCCCTCTGTCCTTTTGTGTGCAGGTGTTAAGCAGACTTCAGAATTAAATCTCTATTTCTGGGATATGTAAGTGTGGCCCAATGCCAACTGGGATCTAGGCATCTATTAACACAGCTGGCAATATGTAATATTGCACCAGGCGCTTTTTTGGGAAGGAGGGATTTTACAGCTGGGTGGAAAGTTTTACTCTCATCTTCCTCCTAYAAAATTTTCATAGTAAAAATTCTTGACTCTTTATCTCTCCCTTGTCCTGAGGGATACAAAAACTGAAGACAGTGAGCCACATATTGCCTTACTTCTTCAGATTTTAATCCCATTATTTGGGTGAAGTGTCTAGGAAGACATTTCTTCATATACAATCCAGTGCTTTAAGTGATTTTACTTGATCAGSCAACCTCCTTTTCTCAAGGRGGCTAACAACTAACCCCACAGCTCYCTGAAAAATAGTTAACAACAAGCAGTTACTCTGTACAAAAAGAGWGAGTAATGAGGAGGTCTATTCTTGCTCCATGTTGATCTTTTCATAGGAGCCACTGTGATCTCCTACACAAAAACACACACGGTGCTAGAAATCCTGCCCACCTACAAGGGAACAGTGTTCTATCCTCAACGTGCTCAGGTGGATTAACATCTCCTTTCCCATCACCAAATCATTGCTGTTGGTTAGACAGCAAAGCAGCAGCTTGATTCCCCCACTAGCAGGACAAATTTTCAAGGCTGCTGTTTAGAAAACAAAGTAATGTTTAATTGCACACATTTGTTTTGCTGTTATTGAGCAAGAGCAAGTCAGARGCCCAACAGCATTATTTTTCTCTCCCCGCATAGAACCTCATGAATGCATTCAAACCTGTTAGAGTTTGTTAGTCCCAGAGGGTCTTGTTGAACCAGAACGATCAATAGATGCAAACAGAGCAGGTAAAGAGGCAATCAGGGCCTTAGAAACTTGAAATATTTTCCATTAGGACACCTTAATAACGTCCCCTGAACAAGTACTTCAACAATTGGTGCCACAAGCAAGGAGACATCCCAGGTAGGAACAGCCCAGGTGAGACACGCGAGGGACGAAACACATCTTGATTTTACCACTCAGAGGAAAACATGCTCTGGACAGCAAGATGTTCTCCAAATAACTTGGGCCATCCCATGCAGGAGAGGTATTTCACAGGAACTTCTACATATGGAAAATAATTGGAGGCAACGGTTCCAACGTTTGGGGTTCTGATCTCCTCRCAGTAATGAGCACACAAGCAGGAGTTGCATATGCATGAGAACATAATTAAGAGTGGTAAAACCTGGAAGATTTTCAAACTCTGTGGCAATTACCAACTTAAACACACAAAAAATTAAGATAGCCTTATACCCAAAGGAAAGTTATTATTCAAAGTGCCTTGGCTCATTATAGTTAGCTGGARCTCAAACAGCAAGCTGGTGAGCAGGGGAGAGCTGCCTTCCATTAGCAGCAGGTGCTCTCYCTGGGATGGAGGCAGGATGCTGGCATCCTTCTGCTCTTGCCGAGACATCTCAAACGGTCCCAGAATGCTTCATGGGAACAAAAATAGAAAGCAGAGGGCACACATGACTGGCAGCTTGGGCTCCCCTGTTGCTCTTTGGGCCTCTCTGGTGAAGAGCRTTCATGGACAGAGAGCTATCCTGTGTAAATAGATTCACTAAATAAATGTGGTAATTATACTGAATATTATTCTCAGTAGAAATAGCAGCAGGGAAATGATTTGCATAAGAAATGTGGATTATTCATGTAAATGAATGTGTTATTTGTTTATAGAAAAGATTAAGTCTTGTCTAAAGACCTAGAACTCAGCTATACATAAAAGCAAACACTTAAACAGCCTTTCATGCCTCCACTGTGCTCTGCCCACCTTTATCAAATTCATCTTTGCAGTACTACCTATGTTTTTCTCATCAGTCCATTTTGCTAAAGCTCAAACTCCCCTCAGCACAGGGGATAGTTAATCTTCTCTAGGGAGCCTGYTTGGGCTGCCACTGAAGAATCTTTAGTGAAATCCAGGCTTTTAATCTTTGTTTCAGCAAGCTGAGCCTAGTGCCAGGAAAAAAAGGAGTGGTCTCTATGTTTGAAGAGCTGTACAAAAAGGCTGACTTGGGAGTATGACTCTTTTAAAATCCCTCCTCCATGTGCTGAATGCAAGGAGGGGCTCAGGTCCCTGGCTGGCAGTCCAGAAGCAGCCAGGAGTACTGTCAGTTTTGGGGGCAATAGGGCAGGTAAGCATATCCTTGGMAGCCCCCAAAAGCTGGGCTACTGATGGGGACAATGTGCCCACCTCCCAYCTCTGTGCCACCCCATGGCTTGCTCACCCTTGGAGACTTCCACCCTGCTACCCGAGCAATGCAGAAGGGGTTGATTCCATTGCAACCACCTCCTGTTAACATCAGAACAGCCTCATCCCTCACCACAGCAATCTCAAGTCATTCAGCAAAAGAAAAATACTGACTTAACACAAAAAGCAGAAAGGCATCCTTGGCTGATGCTGCAGCACYTTCACCCTGCCACTGACCCCTACAAAACAGCCAGCTCAGCTCCTGGACCCACCCTGGGAAGGTCACGAGCATCCAGCACACCCTCTTAGGAAAGTGCTTTACCAACAATCACGAGACCTTCTCTATGGGCTTTATTAACAAAAGGCAGCTCTTCATATACTGCCAACCACATCCTGGGCTGCATCAAAAGAAGTATGGCCAGCAGGTCTGGGGAGAGGATTTCGCCCTCTGCTTATGAGACTCTGCTCTCTGAGACCCTACCTGGTCTCATGACACCCTACTTGGAGTACTGAACAAGCTCTGGATCCCCAACATAAGAAGTATGTGGATCTATTGGAGTGAGACCAGAGGAAGACACAAAGATGCTCAGAGGGCTAAAGCAACTCTCCTAAAGACAAAGATAGGCTGAGAGAGCTGGGGTTGTTCAGCCTGGAGAAGGCTCCATRAAGGCCTTAGAGCACCTTCCAGTACCTTAAGGTATATATGCATACTAATATGTATAACAAGGTGAAACAAGTAACAACAACGACAGCAACAACCACCCCAGCCACAAACCCAGTGACAGCTTCACACCCAGACACAGCCTCCCCTTTGGTGCAGTTCCGGTCCCAGCCGGCAGGGGCGCTGTTGGCTCCCGGCCGGGCAGGGYGGGTGCGATGATTCCCCGGGGCTGCAGGGGGCGCTGGGGCCGGGTCCCGGCTGGTTCAGATCTCCCAAAGGCCAAGGACGGGCACAAAGCGGCAGAGATGGATGGAGAAAAGCTCCCCTACAAACTCACAGGGGAAACGCCCATCCCGGTGCTCCTCTGGATAGCAAGAAACCTCAGAACAGCCAGATGGGCAAAAGACGAGCAGAATCCCGTGGCTGCAGACGGGATGGAGCAGAGCTCGACCACTGCAGCTGGAATCCCAGGGGTCCCCAGCAAGGCACCGGAGAAGATCACAGTGCAGCAAACAGGAACCGATGACAGGAGCTGGGTTCTGCAGCAGCAGGTCCACCGTCCTCCCCCGAGCCAAGCAGGGCAGGAAGTGAAGCTACACCCCAGCCCACACACACACACACACACACACACACACACACACACACACACACACACACACACACCCCCTCCCAGAGCCCAAAACTCCCGAGAGAACTTCCCTCTCTCCAAAGAGAGAAAAAAAAACCTGCCAGGCAGGAGGAGTGCCCAGGGAGACCCTTCGGGTGGGGCGTAGGTTCTTTTGTCTTCCCCCATCGCCCAGCCATCAAAAAAATGACTTGGCAATCAGTGTATCCCTGCAACAAGATGGGAAAGAAAATTCCCCAAGAAAGGAAACATAAGGAGAAACCTCAACCCACAACAGGAGCCCACAAAAAAAGACAGGGATTTTTTACATGAGCAGGTAGTGATAGGACAAAGAGAAATGGCTTTAAACTGAATGAGAGGTAGATATAAGGAACACATTTCCTCCAATGAAGATGGTGAACCACGGGAACACATTGCACAAAGAAGTGGCAGATGACCTGCCCCTGGAAACATTCAAAGCCAGGTTGGTCAAGGTTCTGACTAGTCTGGTCTAGTTGAAGATATCCCTGCTTACTGCCAGAGGGTTGGGCTGGATGACCTTTAAAARTCCCTTCCAAACCAAATTATTCTATGATCCTATATGCCAAGTCACTGGGGAGAAACACTCTCAGCTAATCCCAAATTTCAGGCATACGCAACAGCATGGGCCACCTGAGGATCATTTCCTTCTGGTTGTGTTGAATAATTTGAGAAAGGAAGAATATCTGCCTCGCAGCAGGAAGGGCTTATTTTCTGTCACAGTAAGCTCTCCGGTGACAGCTGTGTCTAGCTCAGGTTCTGGCACCTTAATTCAGGTAATGTGGACTTCTCAGCTTCCTTCAGCTCCATCAGGCGGTCAGAACTAACAGAAATTCTGATTTACTGCAACATTTTCCATAACTTAAAGAGTAGTGTTGAGGKATGGCACCTCCACATRGCCTTTCCACCAAATTTCTGTTGCYATTTTGTATTTCCAAGTACTTGTAAACYATAAAAATGAAAATAAAAATGAAGAATAAATGGGAGTTCCTTCTACTGGACTCAGCAATTTATTCTTGCAGCATATGAATTATTTTCTGTTAATTCATCCCCTAAATTCTTTATGTGCTTAGCTATGTGTTAGTTTGATAGAGTATCCCTTTGTTTTTTGCATTTGATACAATTAAAGTTCTGCCAAACTCAGCGGTTTAAACTCTTGGAAAYTTGTGCACATTGGAAAATATTGATCCAGGCAGAGGAGGCTGTGAAGTGCCCAAGCCTTGCTCCCACACTCTGCCCTGAACAAGTAGAAAAGCAAGCTGAAATGGAAATTGAGTACTCAGTTATGTTCAACTCAGCTGTTCAAAAATAATGAGTCCTTCAGATCAAACTACTTTGGAGATGCTCAGGGTTATTTCTCTTGTCTGTATTTGCCCAGTGAGTGTTGGGAGGCCAGGAGTCAGAGTCCCTGAGGACAAGATCTTAACATCAGGCTGACATTTCCCCAGCTTCATTAAAAGGCAGATAGTTCAATGCTGGTAGAAGTTGTGCACAAGGGATGCATTCAGCATGGGTTTTACCCAGGTTTCAGAAAAGGGCTCTGAGACAAGCACAGCTCCAGGCTGAAATAAGACCTCCAGTGGTCTGTGCCACACCTCTCCTGGGCGCAGTCACACCCTGGTGCCAGGACATTTCGGCCAATACAAGCCAGTTCCTGCAGGACTTCAGACATCAGTTTGCAGAGCTGGAGCTAATGAACAGCTAGAGTTAATGTGAGCCAGAGGATCAGGGAAGCACCTTCAGTGTTARTCCTTTGGTACATGTGTACCTATGCTCTAAGAGTGGGAGACAATTTTTAAGACCAGGGTTATGGCCCTGATGAGATCTGAGATTAAGGAGTAGCTAGGAAGAGTGGCTGATGTTGACATCCTTTTAAAAGGAGGCATAATAAATTATAATAAACACCTAGGTTGTAGAGAAGGGTCAAGGAAATTTCATACCCAAAGATGTGCCTCATACTCTTCAAAATATTAATTGTATCCAAAACTGGCCCGTGCCCATTCTCCATTGTCTGGAAGGGGCATGCTTGTGTGCTCCAAAGGTCTGCATCACCCACTCCATTAATAGGGGGCTGTTCCTAAAGACTTACAGARCAAGCATGACCCCAGTTTCTGGAGCAGTGTTCCAAACTAACACTGGTTCTGGAGAGCAATGGAAAGGGACAGACTGTAGTAATGAGGCAATCACAGGCATAATCCTGCTCCTGCATCCTCTAGAAACTCAGTGTTAAGCTGCAGAAGCAGGAGCCCTCAGCAGCCTCAGCCCAGGCAAAAGGCAGCATTGCTGCTGCCAGCAGYCTGACTGAAGGCACCCTCTCAGAGTAGCTTTAGACTGAATTTCTCACTCTGGTGCTCCAGCTCTTCAGCAGTGCAGAGCTGCTTTCCAGCAATAAGTCATTTATGTCTAGCTGCAGCATATTTATGAGCAAGAAATCTCCTTTTACCTGAGGAAAAAAAAAAAAAGCTACTTTAGAGCAACTATCTCTTTCATTTCACCTCGCTTAATGAGCACCAGCTACAGACATTCTTCTTTTAGCCACATTTCCAGGAGCATGAAGAACTCTGTGTGGGTCTGCAGGGTGCTCAGCTCTTAACCCTTCCCTCCATATCTGATGTGTGGATGACAAGTTAGGAAAAAAAAAAAAAAGAGTATTTTAAAATTGTAACACTTCATAGCAGTCCACATTTTGGGTCTTTTGAATCTGAAAATTCAATTCCCACATTTGTGTGTGATTCATTGCAAATATTCCATCAAAATGGGCTGCAAGAGAAAACTGGATTTGTAGCTGCCTGCTCTCTTAATGGAGATCCCCTGTGCTAGATTATAAGTGAAAATTTTCCTCCTCAACAGCAGTAGCAAAGTCCATTTTTCTTGTCTCAMAAAATAGCTGAAAATTTGTACAAAAACCAAGTTTGTTTTCAACCTGACTTCAATGTGAATTTGAGTTTTAAGGATCAACACGATGGTCCAGCTATAACATTGATACTGAACAAGGGGACATGTAATTCACCCAAGAATAATTTTCTAGGGCACTTATGGCACTTAACACTTATTGAATAACAAAAAAGTAGCAGATAAGCCCAGGCAGAGAGCACTTCTGTCTGGTATCTGCAGCCACCACAATGCCAAGCGTGTCCTTTGCAAGTGGCATCACTCTCTGGCACTGCCAGGCTGGGTAGAATTAGTCAGGATTTTGTAGGTTTTTTCCTTTATCTGTGGAATGTCAGCTTCCTACATTACATGGCTGATGTGAGCAAAACAAAGGTCTGCCTGCACTGGAAGGGAGTGCGATGGAGACATTCATTTCCCCGGAATAGGTAGTGTAACAAATCAATCCTGACTGCACTGATAAATTGAACTTCAAGCTTGGTGATACTGCTTTTCAGGTCTAATTCAGTGTAAGACACAGCAGGAAGGAAAGGCAAAGGCACTCGTTAGCATTTCATTCTGCAAGGAGCTGCTCCCTGAGCAGGGGAGGAAAAAAAAGWAAAAAGATTTTTCGCCTTCTTTTTCCGCACAGCATTGCAACAGTTTTTAAGGAAGGTGACATGGGGTTCACAGGAACCTGTGGGTGTGTGTGCAGGTAGAGGGGTGCAGAAGAACTACTCAGAGATCACTGGCTGCTTGCCAAGCCTCAAACTTTGGGATGGGGTCATAACTTGAGCTCCTGGATGCCGATAAGAAAGAAGCTCTGCTTATGGGAAAAACCCAGTTCCGAGCAGTAGGAGGATTCCAGAGCAGCAATGCTGTGATGTGCACAGAGAGAAGGACCTCAGGATGGTTAGGTCTAGGTCAAATCTTATCTCTTAACAGGGCCCCAGGCTGAACACAGATCACTCACCCGGGGAAACWGCAGAAGTTCTTCATTTTTTAAGTAAACAGGAGTCCTGCTCCTGTGTAACATAGTAGCCATCACTGGGGACCTAATCTTTTCCCCTCAGYACTGTGTAAATAATAAAGGACAGTTTTGCCCTTCAATTTTCTGAATCTGGATGTGAATATCATACCTCTGTATCACACTCCAGCTTTTCACTCTTTTACACATGGGAGCATAGGTTTGTATTCAAACAGAGTCTAGCAGGACTAACTTTAGGAGGAGCCTCCACAGCCCTCCATGTTTGAGTAAAATGTGTGAAACAATGATCTGAACAGYTCACAGAGGAAATAAAAAAAGAATTTTAGGTTTGCAAATGTTGAAATCTCATTGTCTGAACTGAGTCTCCTGGTGGAGTTGTAGGTCTGGAGAGTGGGGGAGCGAGGACTGGTAAACACTTGGATTCAGCAGTGGCTTTGACTCCATRTTGTCTCTTCACTCCCATCACTGCCCTGTGCAAAGGTCTGCACTAGTGGTGCAYTTTGCACCCACTCTGCTCAGTGGACAGTTTTGAGGCACCACCTGCCCTTGGAAACAGGCTTTTCCCTCCAAAAGTTCTCATTTTTATAGTGCCAGTCTAATGACAACTTGCCCTTTAGAGATCCATTYGTAGGTTGTAGAGTTAGGATTACATATACTGCTTAATAATCAAAAACAAAGCAACATTACTCATTCTGCAACAGAGCATCTTGTGGTATGATCAAAGTCTGCTGGCATAGCTTGGACAGCTAGCAGACTGCATTAGCCACTTTCATTACTAGAGTATYTCCCAGCAAAGGACTGCAAGAAGCTTTCAGGGAAGGCAGAGGTTCTGGTGGCCCCACTGTAAAACTGATAAAAAGGAGAGATGTGACTTCAGACAGAGAATYACACTGCAGTGCCTCAATAGCATTTAATCCATTACCCAGAAAGAAATACACAGATTGAGTATTTCTGCCTATCTCAAACCTGGGCCAGCTTGGTATCTCTCTAGGGTGGTCATCCCTAGCTGCCTAAGGGCAAGAGCCCCATGATCTTGGGATGGTTTGCCTTGTGGTAACTTGTCCACAGAGGACAGCTCTTCCCCTTTTGCCTGAAACTGCCACAGCTCTTCACTGAAGCCACGACCTTGCCAGCCATGCTTGTCATTCCTGTAAGTCTTAGCTGGTTTTGAACCGTGTTAGGCTTGGGAGTAGAGCCTGTCCTGTTGCCACCAAGACAGAAGCCCTGATCATTCAGAAGGCATGTGAGCAGTAAGGCTGACTTGTACCTGTTGTACCCCAACTGCACCCTAAATGTGTGCACCAACTATAACCAGGAAACATGAAATATTTCCACTTGTATGTATGTATTTGCAGCAATAAGCTCTAGCTGAAGACTTTGTTTGCAAAGGGTTGATTAGTTTCTTTCAAGTTCATCTCAGTCTTATTGTAACAATATACTTCACCATCCAGTTCCTCTTCCCACTCCAGAYATTATTCGCTATTCTTGTACCTGCMTTTTCCAAAGGATTTTTATTAGCAATACTAGTCTCAAGCCACAGTCCCACTTTTCTTTCATTTCTGCTAGAGCAATACCACCCACTGCAAAGCTCAGCATCCCTGTAAATGCTGTGCTTACAAATGAATGCATCCTTCAGCAGCATTTTAGACCATTTTTTCACAATGCACATTGTAAATGAGGAGTAATATATCTTCAGAATTGCCCAGAAAACATTATTCTGTTAGCAATATAAAAGCTTCACAGTGTCCGAGTAGGTGCCCTTGCCAAAAACATTTTATTGTGAGCCAGCTAATTCAGTTTGAATTGTACATGGTTTGGTATAATCATTCCAGTAAAGCATTCTTTACAATTCTGTAACAGCAAGTCACATGGCTCAATAAAGTTTATTGCTGCAAATGYTTAGTGATTCATGGCATGGATGAATTCTGTTTCTTTCCTGGATCAAGTAATCAATAGCAAAATAATCTCCCAGCAATTACATTGCTCTGCATTAAAGAGGTGTGAAGTAAGTACAAAATCTGATAGAAAAAAACAATGTGTACAACATTAAAATGAACTGCAATTTGAAACTGGGTGTCCTGCACCAGTTTTACACACATCCTGYGGCAGAGCGATGTCCAACACACTCCCAGCCTTAACTGACACTTGCTCAGCTGATTACACATTGTGCAACAAATCCAGTTAGGACTGACAGATTTCCATCCCATCCTGTCCAACAGAGCTTGCTGTGAACAAACACTCTGCACTCAGACAGATCCCCCTGCACATCCCCATGGGTGCCAGGAACCTCTTCTCCAGAGCGCACTGAGAAAAGCAGGACCTACGCTCCCTTAACCAACCTTTTTGGTTCTTCCAGCGCTGCTCCTGCACACAGTAAATCAGTGTTTATAACATCCCCTGCTGAGTTGAGTGCAAATTAAATCAGCCTAATTTAGTTTGCACCATCATGTTCAGCTGCGAGTCACAAAAGGAAACAGAGGAGAGTGTTGAGAGGGGAGCTGCTGACAGAGCCTCCCCAGGAGCCCGGCGGGACACGGAAGCTCCTTGGAAGCCCAGGGGGACACAAAGCCCAGTGGGACACAAAGCCCAGTGGGACACAGAGCTCTCGGCTATTCCAGGGGCCCTGCGTGTCCCTGCTTCCTCTAACCTGCTCTGCTTCACAGACCTGAGTCCTGTGGCTCCAGTGACACCACAGTCGGTCACTCACAATAGATGATAGATATATCATCTGTAATAACCAAGTACTGACACAGCCATCTATTTATCTGGTTCTAACAGTTTTCTCATAAAAACAGGATGARAATGATATTGCCTAGAAACAGACTGTTCTGGGGAATAAAGTGCATGCTGTTGTTTTTACTGTTTAATGCCTCCTGACTGGGAACACTTACATGCAATGGAGTTCCTCCATAAATATGCCTATGCTATTGTGCAGGCCTCAGTGCAGTGGTAAGCACATCCCTGAGCTCAGTCTTTTGCCCATGGTAACTTTCTTATCCACAGTCCACCTCATTAACGAATCTTACATGCACTCTGAAAAAATATTTATGAGATTAAGCACCTAAAAAGTCCCAAAAAGCCAGAGGGAAGACTGCCTGYGCAAGCTGGATATAACTCCTTCCTAGAAAGGCATTAGAGTATGGTCTTTCATTATATGTTCATTCCCATTGGAGCTGTTTCATTTAGCATCCAGACTCAGACTAGGCTGTGCACTGTAAAAGAGGCACAATTGAGCTGTCTGCAGGAATGCAAAAAAAAATAAAAATTAAAGAAAAGTCAAAATCAAAGCAGCAACCTGTAACAGGCACTTAGCATGGAAACTTCCAGCCAAAAAAATTAATGGTAAGAAAGTACAAAAGGATCCTACAGATAGATGCATCAAGTAACTCTCTCATGGATTTTGACATGAATGGTCCCACTTACACCATGCTCTCCAACGCTGTTCCCATCCACACACCAAGGTTGCACTATTTAATTAACTAGAACATACATTTACCTGSATCCTTTAGAAGTACACACACACCCTATATAAAAACTAATTGATAAATATCCAAAAGTTTTACCACACAGCTCCTATATCATGCTACAGAGAACATTCATTCCCTGGCAGTCTCTGGAGACTTAAAAACAATGTGGGATCAGTTTACTTTTAACTGTACCATAATCAGTTTACTTTTAACTGTACCATACTTTTCAATTTGAAAAGAAAACCCACTGTGTTTCTGAAATAAATACTCAATCATCATACAACAAACATCTGGAGGCCCAGCTCATCGCTTGGTCAAATCAACTTAGGGTCACTTCAATAGGGCTATGTTAACTTATAAAAGCAAAAGAGATTGTTTGAATGCTTGCAAATCACCTTTCCAAGTCAGACCAAGGAAAGAGTGTCCATTCATTCAGTAAGTCTCTATCTCTTCTTTCCCAAAGCACACAGTTTCCAGTCCTCTACCATGGGCCTAGCAGAACTGGGATTCCCTCTATCAGGGCCAAGCTACTCAGGACAGGGGCCATTTATCTCTCAGACTCAAGAGCCCCATCACAAAGCACAGCCTCCGGGCACTACCACATGTGCTTGTAACTGCAGCATAACATCAGCATGAAGTAGGTGACCCCAACAACTGAGCCACCATGCTCTAGGGTGTCACACTGCATTCATAGTGATTGGCATCCAATGGTTTCTCCTCAGAAGGGCTGTCTGAAGTGAAACAGGACTCAAATATGTTAATTAGAAAAACTTCAGTTCACCAAGTCTGTGCTTATTAGCTTAAGTCTGCTTGAGGGAAAGAGTTTTCGTAAGAAGTAAGAAGTTGAAACAAGGCAGCCTTCTTCATCCTGGTWCAGGTCTGGTTGTCCTCTCCTCTACAGCATTGCCTCAGGAATAAAGTGTCATCATCATCCACTGTAAAACAATATGGAAAGAGGGTTGAAATAACCCAGCCCTTCAACCCCAGAGCTCTGCCATATTCACACCTGGAGTGGACTGTGGGGCATTGGAGATACCCTGCCTCCAGAAGGAATAGATGCCATAAGAAAGCAGAAGACTTAGAAGCCTGAACCTCCCTGTTGTTTGTAACCTGCCCTGTAAGTGGTTGGTTAAAGAACAAAACATGCAGTGCCACATGCAGCCAAGGGGCCTGCATTTGAAAGTCAGGGAATGGGCTTTACCTCAGATTCCCGAAGATAGATCCCTTTGCCATCTTGTGTTAAGTTGCGAAAGGCCTCTGCAAAAGAAGCAAATGAGAAGTGTTAACTTAACAGACAAGAGATCACCAGAGTCAAGGCACTGTCTCAGGATAAATCTCAAAAGCAGAGTCAGTAGCCTATTCACAAGTGCATGTGAGCTTCTCTGTTGTCACTGGAAGATACCTGAAGGCTGGRACACTGGGAGCAGCTGAATAAAGTCAGGTATGTCACTGTCTGCCCATCCATCTGTGAGACCTCCAAATGCTGGTGGTCCCAACCTTACTCACTACAATTSTGAAATATGTGCTAAGTGTCTACAGCATGAGTTGAGTATCAGCTGTCTCATCATCACAACTGCAGTCCATTAAAGACATATTCCAAAGTTTTTTTTTCTTCCTGGAAATGGTATATTTCAAGGCTGCCCTCTTCATGGGAAACAAGTAGTCTTCATCTGTAATTTGCCTACCTCTTCCTACAGAGGGCTGGTACAAACCTGCAGAGAGCTTAATTACTCTGACATGTACAGCTYGGATGTCTGTAGGAAGGGACTGGTGGGAAGGTAAAGAGAGAGAGCTTGTCTTCCTCTGTATCTGTCCCTTCCTTTAAATTGATTAKTCTTGGTTTATTCAAAAATCCAGTCTTGCTGATTTTGACCTTGCCACTGCCAGTRGGAGCAGCCTCAGAGGGGCCAGGGCTCAGCTGGCAGCCCAGCTTGCCTGGCCAGACACGGAGCGCCAGCCTCACCTCCCATGATCTCCACTCGAAGCATGAAGCAAACAAAGCTCTCAAAGCTGATCTGTAAGTCAGGRTCACCATATCTGATTGCCATCAAATTACAGACTTCATTGCTGAGTGAAATGCCTACATAAAATGGTGGGGGGGAAAGRAAAACAGAATGAGATGGCAGAACTGAGTGGTCTTCTTCCCTTCTTCAACAGCTTTGTTTTTCAAGCCTGTTCTAAGATAATCAAATATTAGCCAGCCCAGATGAGACCTCTATATGAAGATATCTCTTCCAAATTTAAAATTGTTCAGGTGTATAGCTCCCCTACACCTACAGTCCTTCCAGAGTTGGAATGAAACATAAATAGGCCTTTTTTGCTCATGGGATATGAGGGTAATAACTGCAGCTGGGTTTAAGAGCAATATTCCCAAGAGGGTAGSAAAGGAGATGAAAAAGAAAATCCAGAGGAAGCTCATACAGAAAGCATCAGTCCCAATGTCAAGCAGCAGCAACACTTGCAAGGAATAAAAGCATTTTCTATTCATGGCCTGGGATTTTAGTTTGCTTTAGCAGAGGTCTGCCTGTGTTTCTCACTGTGCTTTCAATGACTCAGATGAACTGGGTGAACATGTACCAAAAAGAGGAATGATATTTAAGGTGTAAACATGCAAAAGAAGCTACAAGACTGAGCTCCAGCCCCCAYACAATGCCCAGCAACAGCAACAGAGCTTGGTCCAGTATTTGGCCCATATGTATGATCTTTCATTTCTAGATCAAGGCTCAGACACTGCATTAATGAAGTCTAGCACCAGTACTGCCTCCGTGCAAGTCCCACACTTCCACGTTGGGTCTCTGAGCTGTCATCTCCAGCAGAGGCAGCAATTTAATAGGAGCTAGACCTGGCTTCCTGCATCCACACAACCCCACACAATCTTTTAAAATTCAATTAGCAACAGGAAGGGATTTAAAAATTGTGTCTGAAATAGGCAGACACTTCTATTTCAAACAGGTCTCAGAGCAAGATCACACTAAGCAAAAATTGAGCAGCCCATCCCATRGCAAAATAATTTTCAGCTGTGTTTACCCAGCTAAAGATGGAAGAAGAGATGACCAAGGCCTCATAAATGATAATGTTTTCCACTTCTCCTGGGCTCTACACAATTATCAAGATGTTTCCCAGCCCTGTGCTTTTTTTCAGTTTCATGAGCAAGAAGATGAGACTTGCCAAAATATGTTGTGGGCTCACCTGTCTCCTGTACAGCTGCATGCAGTTCCACAAGGTCAAGCTTTCCTGATCTGTTACTGTCTCGCTTCTGGAAAACTTCCTGTGGSGTGAGGGAGTACTTTTAAACAAACCAAACCACCCMAAAYCCAACAGATGACACCAAAGGGATTGTGAGCAGGGAGAWATTGAAAGGGGGAATAGAAATTATTGTCATACCAAATAGAAAAGCAGCCTTTTCCACAGGACTCTGAATTCCTGGATACTCAGTGTGCCAGTGGCATTCAGCTTAGTGGGAGAATTCAGGTCAAAACATCTCAGTTAAACACTAAAGAGCACCCATTACATATATAATAGAAAAAGAAAAAAAAAAAGAAAACAAACCAAAACCCCCAACAACCCAAAAACTTACAGCCACTCTAACATCCACGCAATTATGAGGAAAATTATTTCTTAGCCCACATACCTATTTATAGACTTGATCCTCCTCCCACTACAGTCAATGGAAAYCTGGCTGCTGATTTCAGAAGCAGCAGGAATCAACCCTTTCCCAAACCAGCTCCATTCTGTCACAGCTGAACTATTATTATGGAGGGTGAGAAGTTCAATAAGCAGGGCCATGTCCTGGTGGTAAAGAAATCACAGTAATACCCAGCCTGCCCTAAGAAATAATGCTCCAGTGAAGTATTATATGAGTCAGAAGTATCACTCATGATAAGGATACATCCAGGAGAGCCAAGATACCCTGGCAGGAATCCAGACTGAAACTCAGGCGAAAATTCTGGAAATCTAGAGAGAGAACCAAAAAAAAAATGTTTTGGGGAGTCATTGAACCTCTCTCAGAAAAATGGACTCTCACAAAATCCCCCCTTACTTATGAGGGCTCAGGCCCCAAAGCCTTTGTGAAGCTTTACACCTACTTGAGAAGATGTATCATTTATGATGATAAAAATATGAGGCAACAGGATGGATTCTACTAGTCTCAGAAAATCCAATATGAGCTCCCTGCAGGCATGTAATAYAGAATGAAATATGGTACACTATCTCCAGCTATTAGAGAAAATGGAAGGAAAAGGACATCCAAAGCTCTAATCCCAAACAAAATTTACTGCATGACCTTGAGCAAAGTCACTTGACCTGAAGAGCTTTGGGGAACAGCACTGCAGATTAATTGAAACCCTTGTACTAAGYGTCTCTCTCTCCCTCTTTCACAGACACACTGCCAGCTCTGTTAATATAATTAAAAGTACAGGCACTGCTGAAAACAYGATGCTGCCTCAAAGCTTAGCATTCCTGGTTCATATATAAGTTACATGAAGAGTAACAGAAATAGGCTCTAATCTCACTGCAAATCTTGATTACAGTTGGTCTGTACCTTCCACTGAGTAAGGAACAGAATCATAACTCAYCAATCCCTTCTCTGCAGAAAGTCAAGATGCTTTAATAATTTTAACACTGTAATAGCTCTGTTTAGTAAAGATGAATCAAGTATTGTAAAGATTTTAAAATACTTGTCTTAAAATCAATAATTTATGACAAATACACACTCCCTATTCAACATAGTCTTCTCAYAGAGAAGACAGTGCCTGGTGGCTCAGTTCACAAAGACAGAAGAAATATCCTTGTCCACCTTCATAGAAAARAAAAAGAGTAATATCAAATTCAGTTTAAGTGGAAAAGGCATCACATCAGTCTTTTCATCATAGTCTTTGTTGCCTGTAATGGCTGGATAGAGTATTTTCTGTGTTGCATARTGATTGTTACCTGTGAAGAAACTGAGAAGAAAATCTGGATTCATCATTATATCTGTAATTTCATTGTCATTGTTCAAAAAGAACAATGCAATGCCTCACAGCTGTCCAGGTATTGGTATTTATGACTAAGGACCAAACTATGAGCCTGTGAAGTGCTCTGAGCTGCCCCCAGCAGAATGGATGTCACTCACTAGAGAGACAAGCTCAGGGCTCTCCTGGGTCTCACAAGCACAGGTTACACAGGCCACCTGCACCTCCTCCTGTCTCCCAAACACTGAGCAAGGAACAGCCCTACGCATGCACAGCAGGGAACAGTCAAGAGGAATAGCAGCATGGACCAGGAACTTGAAAGTAAAGACAAGACCCTCCTCCACCACATAAATTCCTACAGACCAGGCTTTCCACATCTGATTTGGTGCTGCTGAGACTGCAGCAGTGGCACAGGGTGCAATCAGATACAGTTTCAGAATCGAAGCTCAGGTCAAACTGGGATTGGAGGTCAAATTAAGAATCTGCATCCATGCTTGCTCTCCCCACTTATTCTTTCAGTTGTTGAAATTCAAACTAGGTTAGCTCTGCTTATAAAATTGCTGCCATGTTGATTCACACCCSAGTAAATCCTTTTGCTCTGGAAATCTAACATGGCATCACAGGAGTCAGTTCAGTCAGATTGAAGCCAGTTTTTCTTCCCAAAATTCAAGAAATAGATACAGGAGGTGAGGCTTTTCTGAGAGGACTTATTTTACAGAAACATTATTTCTCAGCACTTACTTCTCCAAGATAYATTATTCAAGATCCTCTGGAGCTGAACAGCATTTATTTCAGGATTCTGTGAWATGGAAGAGAATTTTAATTTTTTTTTCTAAGTATTAAATCACTTTTCTCCCTCTTTTGTTTTCCCAGCATGTCCCATCTTCATTCTCTGCTTTTCTGGCCCCACTCCAGCCACTGTGAAAATCGATAGAAAAGACTCCCTTTGAATATGACAAGATTCTGAGCCTGCAAGAGCTGCAGTGTGCTCTGGGCTTAGTTCTCAGGKCTCCACAAAGATCAATGCAGTAGTGCAGATTTCCACCAAGTGAGGATGTACACCGTTAACCTTTCAGCCCTGGTGCCATCTGTCCCATCAAGCTCAGTGTCAAGAGATCTGTTTCAAACATTTTCCTTTTATCATTTACTAATATTAAAAAAAAAAAAAAAAAAAAAAAAAAAAAAAAAAAAAAAAAAAAGGAAACTTTGGAATACTTCTCTCCAAACTTTTCAAAGCAGAAATTCCCCCTCCTCCTTGTCATACTAAAGTTTACAGATTTTTTAGAAGCTGTGACAACTGTTAGTTTGGAGGATTTTTTTAAATGTCACTCTTCAAAAATAAAAGCCTGCTTTCAGATCATTGAGACAGGCCAGGGTAAAGCCTTCAGAAATGTCTCTGCCTCTGTGTGTACTGGGACATCCTGACAGCAAAGGACCAGCACCTTACAGTATGTAGCAAYTTCTAATACATCAAAGCCACACCATTCTCAAAACCAAAATCATAAACAAGGGGCAAAAAGAGAAGGCATTGCTTGGTTTTAGTAACAGCTTCCTTCAAAATATTCCTATTAAAAATGCAAATTTGTTTTTGTGAAATTGTGTTTGCCAAATACAGGTATGATTCTAAATAAACACAGTGACCTTTTCTGAAAGGTGAAAGACTTGCATCCCTCACTGTAGTTAGTGGGATCCCTAATGGTCAGCTCCACCCCAAATAAGGCCAGAGAGATCACAAAAAAGAATCTTTCACAGTAAGGATCATATTTCACTGCAAAAATTAGAGGGAAAAGGAGATGATGGGACACCTAATACCTATTTCAACTCTCAAAGCAAGTTAGTTGCCATTCAACTGTGATGAAGTATGGATGAGACAAGGTTCAACATTTCAGGGATGTTCTCTTATAGGTAACTTTTCCCAATGAATGTAAGAAACCCTAAAAGGTAGGATGGATTACTCCTTGTAAGTAATGTTTAGGGAGAGCATGTGAACCTRGTCAGCTGCTGCAGTCCATTCTGCAGCTTCTCTGTTGGAAAAGTGATCTTAAAGGGTACATACCTGCTCAGTCCTTCAGCATTTGTTTATGGACTTTCTGCCCATCAGTTTGCTAATACCTTTGGAGCCTCTTGATACTGCCACATCTACATTAAGTTCCAGGAACTGACACCCTGYTGTGCAGAGAACTGTGCCTGTCTCAATGCTATCATATTGCTAAGCTTCACAGGCATACATACTGCATGGAGTCATCACTGTACACATGGCCCACCCTCCTCTCCATAACCTTTCTCTGYTCCCCACACTTCCACAGACTTCCCTGGAACATCCACATGCTTTTACTTTCACAGAGCTACATAACAGCTCCGGAGGAGTTTACTCTGGCAGCTCATGCAGGCACTTACCTGTTCAAAATGCTTTGTGAAGAAGTCCTCCCAAATCTTGCCTTCATACCTATCAACAATTTCCTTTAAGGTATTAAAAAAAAAAAATCATTAGAAATCATTTACTTGCAGAAGAAAAATATTGTCAACCAAGTTATTAAAGATGCTTTCCCAGAATTGCATTCTGTTCCCTTCCCTTTCCACCTTCTCCCCACTACTGCAGTGTTACATTACTAACACAGCCCACTGCTAAGACACCCCCCCACAACACAGAAATGCTATTTCTCAGAGAGAAATATTCAGATAACATTTAGTGGGGAGAAACATTTCCCCCACCCCAAGCTGTACAAAGCAGGGAGCTCACTCTAGCAAGAAGAGAGAAGGGTCTCTGTCCTCCTTTATATAGCCCAGCAGAGGAGGTGAACACAGGAAAGGCCCTGTTTATGCCAGGGTAACAGACTATGATATAAATTCCCTCGCACAAGCTGCAGATGTGCCTGCACTGCCACTGAGACCAGTTATTCTGAAAATAACCTTTAGGCCATTGCATGGCAATAGTATTGCCAAGGTCCCATAGTGTCTTCAAAACTTTCATGGTGTGAAAGGGAAGGGGAGGAGTGCAAGACTGGACCATGAGTCTCCAAAAAGCCATGAAAAGGAAAGACTGCAGAGCAAGTAAGGTGGTGTCATTAAAAGATCTTTGCAAAAAGGCAACTGAGCTGTCTAAAGTTCTGCCTGTCCCCTCCATTTGACTGCATCTGCCCCCTTGGTCCAAAGGACTCTGTAAACCCAAGCTGTGCTTTCAAAAGTGCTGCAACACAAGCATTGACATTCTCACTCAGCCTCTCCATAGGGCAGAGCAACAGTAAAAACCCAAGACTCAGAGCTGCAGACTGAGCCACCCACTCACCTTAGAGAGGGTGAARCTCGTGTTGCCACCCATTTCCCTAGAGATGCAAAAAAACAGACATGTTAAAGAGAAATCTCAGAGTTGTCTGTTTGTCTCACTACAGGTGGCATCCCCCTCCTCAGATGGGGCCCCAGCCTGCTCTTGCAGTGTTTTATTCTCTGGTGCTACAGCTGCAGTAAGAGAAGGCCTCATGTCCACACAGCATCCAAAAGCTGCTGGCATTTGAAGCATCCAAAGCACCATTTCCATACAAGGAATTGTCCCAGCTTTGCCAATAGGGACTCCTGGCAAACTAACAGAGCTAAAAAGCTAAAAAACTCTTATCCTTCTCACAGTCTCAAACATGAGCATGCTGCAAGGATTGTGTGGGCCTAACTCAGCCTTTTTTGAAAGAATGAGGCAAAAAACAGTGAGAAGTGCTTCAACCACTGAGAATCCTAAGGCAGAAGAAACTCACAGCCAACCTCTCTGAAAGAGATTGTGCTGTTTTTTGCAGAGTTAAGTCTTTATACTGCCCCATTAGACCAGAAAGACAAGACTATCCCAGGGAATAAGGTGCTGGCAGAGGGGCAGCAGCATCTCACCGAAGGATGTGCTTCCTGGAGAAGACCCGCAGGATGAACTCCGACTCTTGCTGAGGCTCCAGCGTGCATGGGACAATCACRTAGACACAAGGCTCCAGATGGAAGTCATGAGTCACTTCCCGCTCATCAAGGAAAACCTGGTGCTTGTTCACAGGCTGATGTTGGGTGAAGAAACCTGGAGGCAGCTTTCTGCTGCTCTCCTGGTACTTTCAGGGAAGAAAGATGAGTAAAATGTGYTCCTGCCCCAGCTGAACACGGCCAAAAGGCATGTGGAGGATTCACAAGCGTGGCACAGCCAGCCTTCCTTCACATCTCGGTCTGTTTTACAGCACAAGCAGGTAACAGAGCCCAAAGAATTCAGTCTCCTCCCAGGACATGGTGGTTCTCACTATGCAGCACCCTTGCCCAATACGAATATGATAAAGGACTGGGCTTCCTGCAACTTACCAAAAAATCCCAACTACTTATAAGGAACAGCAGCAAGGACTGAGGAGGAGAAGCCGTTCCTGTCAAAGTGGCTAGTGTAAAAGTCCTTGCCATACTGGCCAAAATGACTGCAGGCAGGATCTGCTCTAGATCCTAGGCTAGAGACTGCCTTCACTAGCCAGAACACCCCTCATATCCCACAGGAGCCAGGCACTTTGTCCCCAAYTTGTCCTTTGTGCTAGGAATATTTCAGAGCACCTGTGATCTGAGCATACTGCATAAACGACCTCAGCCCTAGCCCTGACTTCATGGGTGTCCTTGATCTGTCTAGCACTGGGCTCTGKAGGCCCTTTTCTGCCACAGGATGATGGATAAAGTGTTGATCCAGGCAACATGGAATTAATTTAAATGCCACTGAGTGCCCAGTACACAAGCCCAATAAATAATCCTGCTAGCTAAAACTAYTGTCACCTTCTGATCTTGGCTGTTCCTCAAAACATTTAGCCATTTTACTCTGCAGCCTCATGGGGARATGCTATTCCTCTTCCCTTGCCAGTATTTTTCTTACTAATAGAGCAATCTTTCTTATGAAGGATTCAGGGTTACTCCTCCTCATGCCCCTTATGTTAAATTCAAAGTTTTTATATTCCAGTCAATACTCTGTTGACAGCAGTTCCAATACCTTAGATGCTCTCAGCTTGCCATCTCTCCGTATTGATCTTGGCAACCACTACAAACCTGAAATTAAAGTCCTGTATACCACCACTCCCACTCAGGTGGCAGAGCACTGTGCTAGGGCCACACTCAGACCCCCTCTGCTAGAAAGTTTACCTTGCTTGTAAGCCTGATTGKGACCAAGATATTTAAGTCAGGAAGGAATAGCATCTTACCTCATGGTTACAGAGCTGGGAATACAGTAACTAGGGACACAATTGTGCTGCCCTAACATATATCCAAACTAGTTCTTTTCCAGCCYAAGTTCTCATTTGAGTAGGAACAGAGTGGAAGATATGCCCTTTAAAGACAAAAGGAGCTAAATCTTTCCCATTTTTAACAGCCCTATGAAGTCAGGGCCAAAATTGGTACATACATTGGGATTTAAGTCCCAGGGCCCCTTCTCAGATCCCAAAGGCTCTTGGATAATGAACATGCTAGAAATATAGCAGGCCCGAGGAAGCTGAAAACACCTGTAKCATCAGCTCCAGATGACTCCCAGTCAGSCAGGARCCTGAGCTCTCYAGAACTCTGATTTGCATGGGGCAYAGGCTCTTTTCCCACCTCATGCCAAGACTGGAAGGCAGCAGAAAGGCAGCTCTGAMTCCCACAGTACAGCCAAGAGTTGGGGCACCATCCCACAGCTGCAGCAAGGATGAAGTGCTCATCAGATAAAGGCTGATGACACTTCTAATACCTTTGAAGACCCAGTCCAGAAGCTGAACAACTAATGTCCCCTTTTAAGGCCAATGAGATCTCCTGACATGGCTGCTTTTCAGAAGGGTCAGAGGATGGTTCTGCATTAGCAGTGCCTTGCTGTGATGCCTCACTGAACTCAAATACTGTCACTCACTGTCAGCCAAGRAACAAAGGCAAACACACCCCATTCAGCATTGTCTTAACAGCTGCACTGGCCCAGCTTCCCCCGAAAACAGCCAGMAGTGGTGACAAGGGACTCACCTGTAGGCCCACCTGCAGGAAGAAAAGAAACATCAATCAGGATCTCTCTGTCTCACAAAACACAGCCAAGTCATTCCTGGGAATCAGAGCAGTTACATACATCTATATGGGATCTTTGCCTTCAGAAATTTCAACCCTCCACCCAAAAACCTTCTCCACATTCACCACTCCATAACTGTGCATGCTCACAGCAGCAAACAAGACCTGTGTCTCTGTTCCAGGGAGAAGAGTGGCTCTCAAGGCACTCAGATAARCAGAGGATTGAAGGGAGAAAACTCTCACTCCTTCTGGTAATACCCACTTACCTTTGGATACAAAGGGAGCTAGCAATATGCACATATGGGCAGTTGCCACATCATACTAGGAACACTTCTCAGGCACCATTTTACCATGGCTGGAAATAACCTGAGGGCAGAGCTCTTCCTGCCCCAAAGTAAGAGAACTCCTGGAACCCTCTTCCAGCTCTTGCACATACCCTTAGAGGCAGCAATATAAAGCCCAATGTGCTTTGAAGCAGAAGGCCTGTCTCACTGCTGTGCAGAGTGACACACAGCACACTGGAGAAGCAGCAAGGARTACACAGAGCCCAAGGCAGCCTAACCATGATGTGTGAGGAGGMACAGGCAGGAGGAAAGAGCACAGATCAGCCTGTGCACAACAAAACTCTTGAACTGCAGAGCMCTACAGCCAACAGAGGCTGCAAGTTTTCCTATTTGGTGAGAGCAAGACAAGCAAAGCAATTCTTCACACCTTATAGAGTAAAAATCCAATGAAAAGGTGAGGAGCTCGGTTCCGGTGTTTGCTGCTGTGCTTCTGCATGAGGGATATAACCACATTGCATGAACTTGGGCTTTTCTTACTGTCTTCAACTGGTAACACAYTCAGCCAGTATTGAGGGTTCATCCAAAAGCTGCCTAAGTGAAACAAGAAAAAAAATTCATGTAATKTTCTATCATAAAATTGATTGCCAGCTTCCCACATGATGCCTGGCATTGGACTGAATATGTCACAGGTTGTCTAGATCTCCAGACCCCACAGGAATTTGATTTTAAGGTGCAGTTCACAAGTTTAGCAGTGCAACTACTACCTAAGACAGGAGAATGACCCAGGAATGAGGAGCTATAATTCTGCTTACACACAACTAAGAGCTCATTTTGTTTACAGATGTATCACTACTCCTCTTACCTCTGGTGTATGGGCTAGCTGACTTCAGACTCYACCTGCTCTGCTTCCAGAAGAGCTGAGTCTCTGACTTTCTCATTCACTTTACTTAAAACACATTCCCTGGAGGTGCTGAGGTTGCAAATTTTAACAGACAACTTTAATGCCCTAGAGCAGATCAGTGCTGGCAATTGATCCTGGGATCCCAAAGCTTATTTCATGGTGTAATCAGCCCACTGCCCCATGTTTGCAAGCAGTGCATCTTCTGTGATAGCAGAAGCCAGTCAAAGAAGTCCTTCAGCTGCTTATTTCTGATATTTGTGTGGAGGCTTAAACAGGAGGCACATGTTTCTTTTATCAATTTTATATTAATAAGTTATAAAGAACTGGTAACTGAGTCAGCAGAGCATCTAAAAGTCAGAGTCATCCAAAAGAGCACCCCTTACCATTAGAGAATCCCAGACTTCCTCCTGCTGTACTTCCTTTAACCCATCTGCCCTTCTGCAAGGAGTACATCCACTTTTTCCCATCTTCCTGGCTCATCAGGTCTGGAGTTAATTTACAGATCATCAGATCTACAAAATGAATCTTAAAATCTCGCAGAGACATCCTGGGAAAAGAGTGCCAAGAGACATGTTGTCAGCAGTTTAGTTTAGTCCATATGGCTCATAAAACGAAAAGAAAAGAGAGAAGGGAATTTTGAAGCCACACCATTCTGTGTTACATATGGTAATGCTCATATTTTATTAGGCAGTAAAGAAGAGAGCGTCTGCTTCAACAGCAGCATCTAGGAGTAGCAAAGCAAGACTAAAACTTCAGCAAAGGATAGCAGAACAGAGAATAAAATAATCTTGCCAGCAAAGGGGATGCAGTGGAATTATTACCGGGGCGGCAACATTGCCACCTCGTGGCAAATCTGTGGAGAAACCATGGACAAACAGGCAAGCAAGAGCTTCGCGAAGCTATGTTAAAAAAAAAAAAAAACAAAAACACACAGGCAGGAGAAAAGCTCCTGAAAGCTGCCCTTTATCTCCAGCAGCCCCAGGAGCCCGGGCAATGCCCTGATTCTCCCTCACTCCTGCACTGAAGACAGTACATCCCATGTCAGCCTAGCCACTGCTTCTCACAGCTTCAAGCTGAGARGAGCATGGGCTGCTGTAAAGCACATCACCTATGCTTTGGCCCAAGTGGCAATGTGCTGCTTCAGGTGCAGCCCCAGGACCAGTGGCAGAGAGGGAGAAGCAAGACTGTGCCATTACCAGAATTCTCCATCCTCCTTCTTTTTCCTCAGCAAAATCTTCTCCTTTGGGCTCAGCAGCTCCCATTTGTAAGAGCTAAGGGAAAAAAACATCACGTGACTAACCAAATCTAGCCACAAATTCAAGGTAGAAGACATAGCTTCCCTCTAGGCCAAATCCGTGTTCCTACATGTCTCCATAGTGGCTTATCCCCCACTATGYCTTCAGCCACAGCAGACTCTTCATGACCACCCTGGGTCCCATGGGATGTAGTTAAATAGCTCCAGTTTTCTCYAGAAGAAGCCAGAAATGTTCCATTTCCATCAGCCAGTCCCTTCACTKGAACACACAGCTTCCAAGTACTTAAAATATAAAAATCTAGACCTGCTTTGTTGGTTAATTTTCTGTCAAAGGAGACATAATGGGAAGAGTGTTTGCYGTAATGAATGAATGACTAGGACAGCACAAGAGGCAGCTGGGAGTCGTTTCAAAGGCAGGCCTGCAGTATGCTGCTCATTATGCTCTTCAACAGAACAGCTGGTGTGTTGTCRTTATGTGACAGACACACATCAGAGAAGTTACTGCTCTGCAGACAAGGTGAAAGTCATCCACATTCCAAACGACCTCTGTACTCTTCCCTCCTTTCTACACCCTGAGCCTCAGCAAACAGCCTGTGCAGGGAATGGAGTGAAGCTTGGAAGGAAGAAACATGCTCTACTTCGAAGAGGAACAAGACACAAGTTTACAGATGTCCATGGTCTAGAATGCAAACCACTGTCTGTCATGGGTCCCAATTAAAAAAGGAAAGAAAGGTAAATGCAAATAGGGCCCATTTATCTCACTAGTTGCTTCCTCTGATTTCCCAACTGTATTTCCCCAAGTAGCCAGGACAGAGGACTCCTTCATAGCTACCCAATTCTGACATCTTGAAGCCTGTGGAAGCTTTTCTTGGGCCCTCCCATGATAAATGACTGTATCTTAAAACATGGGGTTTTATTTTAGAGCCTCCTGCACAGCTATCTGTCCCTTTGCCTGCTCTCCAGACCACYTCAACATGGTCAGCATCTCAGATACATATTATGTTTCCTCTGGCATTTAGTGAAAGGAAAAGCAGAATTGATTTGAGTGAGGCTGCATGTGTGAAGAGAGACCAGCTACAGAAGCACTGTCTGCTGGAGACAAAAATCTATGGAGTCATTGCTTTGAAACCAGAAGGTTTGTGCAAGCAACTGTTACTTTACTGCTGCCCTCAACATTARTTCATGCCTGAAGATGGCAGCATCTTCCCTCCAAGAAACCTTTCTTCTGCTCAGTTTCACACCTTTGCTTTTTTAAACTCACCTGTCACTCCAGTCTCCTTTCCACTCAATTTTTCCCCATGGATTTCTCAGTCTCACTAGGTTTTCTGGTCCATATTGACAGGTTACCTACAGAAAACAGTAACACTGTGCTTACCAAGGTCTCGGCAGTTCWCATCTGGTTTATATCATTGTACTATGCCGATATTAACAACGATTTTGTTTGTTCTCATAGATGCCAGCAAGTGTGGTGATAAAAATCTTTGAATATGCAACTCTGAATGCCAGCAACAAAGAGATTAAGGTTCTTCATCTTACATTCTAAACTGAAAACAGAGACATCACAGAWTCCTAATCTAGAGGCTTGACTATAAATTCCTCTTCCTTTCCAACATCTGCTCATTTTGTACTTGTGTGAGAGCCAAGTTTTACTCCAGAGCAATGGCACAGCACAATGCAGCCCCCATGGGTGACCACACAGATTAAAGTCTCCTGAACTGGGATGGCATGGTGGGAGGAGAGGGAGCCAGGCCAATTAGGGGTTTTGTGGCCGCACACAGCAGAATAGCTGACTTCACACTGTTTCCACACGCTTGGTCAGTCCCTAAATGCTGCCTGGCTCTTCATGTCATCAGAGGAGCCAGACTGACAGACACCTTGCTGAAAAACTCYACACCTAAACTCCTCCTGCTCCTCCTGTGGGAGACACAAATGTGCCTCATCCAGCTCATCTCTTCTGCCCTTCCTAGTATCTCTTGCTAGAGGTACCGAACATGCTTTCACCAACATGTGCAAAGCCCCACAGTCCTTTCCCATCCTTCTCAACCTCCTCTTGAGGCTGCACAAGATGGTCATCCAYCAGCTCAGGAGGAAAAAGCTCTTACTCTTTGGGACCCATTATTTCACATCCTTTAGCTCTAGCAAATATCCTAAGGGGACTCGCAGTAATACTTCTGTAGATTAGTGGGGTCCTSCTGCACTCTGTGCATAGAAGCACAGTTCAGTTTGCTTACTCTACCCTTGACTCACATTTCTATCTGCAGTTTTTCATATTTTGGCCTTTGCATTTTTAGTTCTCTATGGCTTCTCCACTGACTTCAGAGGAAGGCTTTTTAYCCCAAGTGAAAAGCACATCCCCAAGTTTCAGCACATCCTCCCAGCAGCCCCAAAGGCCAAGTCCTCTCAACCTTAACAGCTATGATGCWTTTCTAGATGATGGTCTCAGTAGAGCCCTATGAATCATTCCCACCCTCAGAGATATGCTGGCCCATAACCATTGTCCTTTACATCAAGGCCTCCAAATTAAAACGTGATTCACTGTGAAAGTGAATCTTAACAGAGCACAGAGTCTCTTCTAGCCTTAGATTAAGGAAAGTATACTAGGGAGGAGATACTATAGTTGCTGTGATCAATGGCTGAACCTATGACTGCAGTAAAAATTGCTGATGTCCAAATTAACCTGGACCCAAGACATTAGGGCTGGTCTTACCTTTCTAATACCAGTTACTGTGTAGGCATGGCCAGCAACAAGCCCATTCTTCAAGACCTTTGTTGCCTGTAATAAGAAAGAGAAACAGAAGGAAAATAAACCTTTAATTCTATCCCTACTCATACAACCAACTCATACCAATACCAATACCAATACCAATACCAATACCAATACCAGAGACGTACTTGTGTAAGCAATAACTTTCAAAGTAAAAGAAGCACAGAAAAATAAATAAATAAATGGAAGCTCCTAAGAGCAGATTTTGCAACATGCTTGGAATTGGAAGGTTGATTGTGAGCATCCCTTCCTCAATTATGGATCTCTGGCTAGAGACCATCTCACTTTAAGGAAGTTCAGAAGGTTACGTTTTGATTTTCAGAAAAGTAGAGTTTCCCCACAGCTGAGGTGGTAGCATAAAGCTTGGAAGCCAAGATTTGAATTCATGCTCTTATACACCTCTCTACCTTAGCTATAGCTTTATTCCATGCATGTCTGTACCTCACTGCACCATCTGTAAAAATGAAAAATTTATTTARCAAAAATGAGAAAAGGCAGTGGGTATACATTTAATAGAATTTCTTTGCTCGATAAACTGGTTCCTAAACATAACAACAGGGAGCTGAGAGCATCAGGGAGTCAACCTATGAGCCAAGTTTAACATAAAGAATGTGACTTYTACTGAAAGCCAGTTGTGGCACCTTCAATACTTTTTGAGTCACAATGACCAGCTGAGCAGAGGGAAACAGGTCTGRAAAGGCTTTTAACTGTAAAGACATTTGATGTCACTCCAAGCCTCACCCCTAAGTGTGTCTGACAGCCCATGAGAGATCTGCTGTAGGTGGCCCTTGTCAGGATATCCCACAGATCAGGAGGAGCTTCTGCAAGCTTGATCCTTGTATTGACACCCCCTGTAAAATCCACCAGGGCTTCTGAAACTTGCCCAATCTGCAGATCTTCATAGGAGCCATACAGTCTAGCAAAAAAAAGACATCAATATATTTTTTGGGTTTTAGTTACAGATGACAGGTTGAGAACAGCTTGCCAATGAAAACATTAAAAAAGTGTGCAAAAAGCAAAAGGAAGGCTGTAACTCATRTCTAATTTTAGGGGAATTTCTGATACTTAGGAAGAGGGGAATCTACAAAACTGCCTCCAGGATCGGCTGTAGTCTGAAAGGGACTCCTCACTCGCTGTCATTCCTGACTGCATTGTAACAAGAACATGCCCATCATGACTCTTTGATAACTCTGCCTTAGAGAATGTTGCTTCAATTGATCACCAGGCAGTACTGTATCTAAGATATAATGCCTTGAGAGATACACTGTCTTGAGAGCTCAGTCCCTAATCTGATTTTATCATTGCAGTGCAACTTGGTCCAGTCTTTTCATTCTAACACCATATGAAAATACCCAAACATTCTCACTTTTGTGTGATCTTTCTCGCGGTGTTAACTAGAATATTCTTCCCTGCTCTGCAGAGATTATTTCAGCCAAATATTAACAAACTCCATCAGTTAGGCCTTGTTGCTTTCTTCCTTGTGCTGATACCAGTACTAGAGTTTACCACCATAGACAAAACACYCTGGAGAGAAGCCACTGTTCTCACAGTACCATGTGACTTGCTACATGCCTCAGCTTTGGGGACCTGAGAGCAAAAACATCTGCCAAAATAAAGTGCAGCACTTCAACAGACCTCCAAAATGAAAATCCTTGGAGGTTTCTCACACTGATAATGCATTAAAGGAGGCTTTGGAAATCATTCACATTTGAAAATCTCTATCTGTGGTGTTCCACTCCTCTGTGGTATTTACAAAGAAGGCATCAGCGTAAGCCAATACACTGCAAACAATGATAACACTCAGAGGACAASTCCTCACAATAGGTCTGTTTTCACACCTAAACCCTTGGATTTAAACTCAAGGGCCCAGATTGATTACAGTTACTGCAATGGCAGCTTTTACTGTGTAATAATTGAAAGATGAGAGCCATCTACTCCTAGTGTAGCAAGGCCTACAAATGCACCAAGGAGATGCATTTATAAACAAGAACAAACTGTGTGGGCACCAACCAACATATTTTAGAGAGACTATTTGCATAACTTGAAATGAGTCACTTACTTAGCATATGCCTTCTCCAGAAGGGCTCCCCAGAACACGTTCTTGTAGACCGAGGAAACAAAGAGCAGCTCCCCTGCCTCATTCACCGGCAGGCGATCATCAACCACCACGTCAACCCATTCCCCGAAGTGCCAGAACTGTCAGGGGAAAGGAATGAGCTGATGTTTCCCTTGGAAGGGACCTCCCCTTGAAACAACAGGAAAAGCAAGATAGCCTAGCTGTGGGCACAGAACAAGGTGCTGTGGGTCAGTGGGATGTGCTGACTCACCCACAGAGCCAACTCCTTGGACCCACCCAKAGGAAAAAACAAAGCATGTATCAGGTGTAAAAGGAATAAGCAGGAAAATTTGATACAGCTGGACTTCTGGGGAAGGAATTCCTAACTGCAGGGTAGCAGAGTTGGACTAAKATGTGGGCAAAGGGATAGAAGATTGGAGTTGATGTGCTCAGGTCCTGCTAACTGTTGCCACTCTTGAAAAGAGTTTTGTCTGGGTTAAAATATGGGTAGGACACAGAYGGAGAGAGCAGCCAAGAAGAGGTGTATCCTCAGAGTGGCCTGYAGTTGATTCACTGCCTGCACTACTTTGTGGGAAGGGTGATGGGCTTCCCTCCAGATGGGGATACCCTCTGGCCACTTGCCCCAGATATAAATTATCTAAGGGTGTGACACAAAACATAGCAGAGGATATCTGAGGATCTCTTGCAATCTGGGGCAGCAGCTGTACCCGGAAGTGGAAAATGCCAGCGTATTTCCTCTCAAAGCTCTGGTTTTGTGGCACGACTGCAGCCAAGATGTCCTGGTGGAACGTCAGGGCTTCCAGGGCCGCCAGGAACCAGCAGTTCTCTGCGCCAAGACAAACGGACACATGCAGCTGGCTGAAAAGCAAGAGCTCTCAGCCAAGTTCAGCAACACCACCAAGATCCCAGCAGAACAACTGTTGTGCTGATGTCTTTACAATTACAACAAATCATACACAGAAAATTAGCTGATCCAGACATGTGCTTTATTTAACCAAAGAATGATTGGTTTATAATTGTTTTCTCATGATCTTTTCATTTTGGTACTGTTTGGTTAAATAAGACTTTTAGCAAGCAAGAACTGTCAATGGAAACATTCTGGGACATTATGGGGCATTTTCTCTGTTCACTACAAAGGTACACTATTTAAAAAAAAAACTTTTCCAATTTTCTTTGAAAACCTTAGATTTTCAGAAAATAAAATAATTTCCAGTGGATCTCACATGCAAGACTGTACTTAGCAAACTTTGTTTCTAAGGACAYAAAGCACYTAAAAACTAATTTAGTTCCRCCTCCACCTGTTTTGCAGACGACARTATATTCTTTYACTTTAGGCAACACAGGCATAAAATCATTTTTCTAACTGCAAGGCTGAGAAGAGAACACACACTAAGCATTAGGAGCAAATACATACAAAGTCCTTCTGTGGTCTCTGCTCAACTGCCAAGCAATTGAGGTCTTACTGGTCTCCACAGACCAGTAAGAGCACAGGATCGCTTCCTATTAGTATGKGCAGAAACAACACAGAGGGGTGATTTCACCTTGTGGAGACACCTCTCATGCCTCAAATCCCACCTCAAAGCTTTCCAGCTTATTTACTGAACCTATGCCATCTTAATGATTGCTTCATCCACACCATGCCAAGTAAAGTGAGGAGATGAGCACCCATTTCCWTGCCAAGTTTTATACCTTCAAACTTCCATGCAAAATATTATCTTGTRTAAGAATACTTTGATATTTATACAAAGGAGTTTCCTTACCCACTAATCCTTGGCAGAGATCAGGCTGTTTTCTGTTTGCAGAATAAAATACAGGACTTTTGTGCAAAGCCTGGGAAGCA
>NW_026623467.1:1028050-1030855 GCF_030028575.1 Malurus melanocephalus | reverse complement strand
TAATGAGCTAGTTTTGCTTGAAACTCAAAGCTTTCAAAATACTTAGAGTCCCTTTGTCCCAGCAGACATTGTTCAGGTATAAATCTAGTGTTATGTGCTCTGGCTAACCTGACACCASCCTGTGCACACATCTGTGCTTGGTCTACACGGAATTTGGTCTCCAGCCTAAGTCACTGATACTCAGATGTATCACCATGAACATCATACTGAGAAGACAACCCTTCAAACCTGCCCTTCAGTCCTGCTCTCCCACACAAGTGTCAGCCAAAAGAGGCTACAATAGCAGAGCAYAACTGTTCAAACTTTCACCCAACCTGGCTGACACCTCCACAGTTTGACTGACAATTGAGCTGCAGACTGGTGGCTGCTACAGACATTGCTGCTGCTGTGAAAAGAACAGGTATGTGTATAATTGTTCAGATAGAAATAATGTTGTGATTTTTCTCCCTTCGCAAGTGCCTCCAGGGTTAAATTAATAACATAAGTGTCAAAATTACATTTCACTCAAATGACCCAGAAATTGCTCAAGCTAAGTTTCACACTGTTGGCTTCCCCTGCAGGCAGTAGCAAAGAAACAGCAAACCCTCAGAAGGTAGTCACAGTAACTAGACACCAAGCCTTGCCCTTGGTGWGTTGGGGTGTTCAGTTTGCAGGCCATCAGTTATAGACAGCTACAAGCCTGCTGGATGATGGCAGAATCTCAGCATCTTCTCTGCAGCACAGGGACTGAAGGATGCCCAACATCCATTCTCAGAGCCTTTGGTCAGAGAGTYTGGCATCCAGAGCAAACAGCAGCCTTCTCTACAAGGCAGTTTTAGAATCACAGAATCACAGATTATGCTGAGTTGGAAGKGACCCATCATCATCAYCAACTCTAACTCCTCAACCTACAAAGGACAGCCCAAGGATCCAAGCAGAGCAGCAAAACAGTGGACTAAGAGACAGAGGAGATTTCAAGTCCATTACAGTATCTGAGGGGTGGCAAGACACTTGGAGGGCTTTGTAGAGGCCAGGACTCCTGCTGACCTTTTTTTTGCAGAAACTCRATCCTTCTGAGAATGATTAAAATTTGACAAACATGGCAGCTAGAAAATAACTTACCTGGGAGATGCTATCTGCTATTACCTGRCAGAATTCTCTATAGACAAAGGAATTCTGAAATTCTCACATAATTCTATACATTACTTTCAGGAGGATGTGATTGTCAATATTCTGCTCAGTGGCTCAGTAATTGCATTGCTAGTAATAGGGCTTATCTASCTGGGTCAGGCCTCCATCCTGATCTTCCAGGCTTGTTATCTACCCATTTGTTATGAGAACTTGCCCTGTGACCAGCTCTTGCAAGTGGGTGTCTCTTGTTGTGATGTTTAGTTTAAGTCTGGACTACCAGCAAAGGCCTTGGAAATGTGAGCACAAGTAGAAACAAAGGCTCCAAAACTAAAATGAACTCACAGACAGATGCTCAATCACTGGCTGTGATAGAAGCTCAGCCTTGAGAGCTGGAAAAAGATTGYTCCAAGTACAATAGACTAAACAGTTAAGCAGGGGAAAAAGAACCCAGCCCAGCAAAAGGATAAGGCACCTGCCCTGTCTGGGAAAGTAGCAGCCTTCAGCATCACAACAGTATGTGGTCCATGGGAGAGAAGGGTCATGGCTAAGAACTGTCTAGAAACTCAGAAATCTTCTAAAAGTCCATAATTTCAAACTCTGGGAAGAAGGATCTCATCTGTCACCACAGAATCGTGGTGAGATCACTGTAGCTGTGAGCTCCAAGGAAACCAACTGCCCCTGCTCCCTTCACTTCYTCTCCCTGCCTGCTCCAAGTGTAACTGGATATAAACTGAACAAGGTTGGTTATGATTTTGGGCAACAAATGCCTCAAAGGCAATTATGAAACTCCATGTACCCCAGCTTCCAAAATGACACCTGATGCAATAAATGTAATCCCTGGAGACACTAAAGTACACCTAAATTAAAGTCTAAGAGTAGTCAGTTCAATGCTAAAACTCTTTGCTGGCTATCATTTGTAATCATCCTCTTACACGGCGTACTCACGGAAAGTCACTTACATGTGGCCTCTTCCACTGTAAATTTCGGGGGAGTTTCTTTAGMAGTGCTCCTGTTCCGATAGAGCTGATGTGAGCAGGGAAGGTATCGTCTRTGAACAATCGTTTGCTCTTCAAGCACGACTCCAGCAAAGCCTGATAGTTCTGCTGGATGGAAGGGGTGTGTTTTTGAAAGATACTCCTGCCAAAAGGCACAGGTGACTTTTTTTTTTTCAAGCACAGCAGAAAAGGCATGCTGATGTCTCCAATAGCACCAGGATATTTTTTTCTTTTTCCACTGACGATTCTGTAGGGATATCACACTGCACAGTTCCGCTGGAAACTCTTGGTTTTCTCAGATGAGGAGTGTCTTCTTCAGAAGAATTCCTGGTAGTTAAAATAAGTACAAAAAGTTAATTTTATCCTGGTTTCTAATTTTTTCTCCTTAGACAGCAGGGGTGTGTAGGGATAGTGGCATTCCCARGAGAAGTGGGGGACCACCCAATTCTAACTGAGCACTTATCACAGCATTTTCAAGGTTTTATATCAGTGTAGATCTGAGTGAAGTTCAAAATGAGTGACCCCACTGACTTTTACTAGACCTTTGAAGTCATACACATGGCTATTCTATGTCTCTCTCYGGACTATTTTAGGCTCTCCGGGATATTTTCATAACGTGTTGCAACATGAATGACAGTCTTTATTGATTCATGTCATAACACATTCTGGCATGAAGTTATTTCCCCTCCCAAAAAAAAAA
>NW_026623467.1:1017684-1028019 GCF_030028575.1 Malurus melanocephalus | reverse complement strand
GTTTTACAAAGTTTTACAAAGAAACAACTCATACCCCTATSATAGTTACTTTGCCCTTTTTGCCTTATTTTGGAGAATGATATGATCTTCCCCAGGAGTTCACATTCCATCTTGCTGAGTACCACAGATTCACACATGAAATCACACACTGAGGTATTTTTTTTCCTTGTAATATTCAAGACAGATGTTTCTCTTCCCCCCACTARAAACACCAAGGAGTGATGTCTTAGCCCTTTTTGTAATATTAGCAACTATGTTAAACATTTGCCCCACCCCTTGCTGCAAGCGGTGGGCTCCTGGGAGAAATCGTGAGTAAAATCTCAGCAGGCAAATCCCTCCCATCAGTGCTAACAAAGTGATCACAATCAGTTAGTGCTGCATGGACTGAAAAAATTAATCAGGATGAAAAGTTTAAGAAATGGTTCACATGCCATAATGACACAGTATTTGGAAGGCTCTTCCACAGAGGAAGTTCTTTCAGACTCAAAATCTTTGCCCCAGGCACCCGAGGATGCTGGTCTCAGTTAGGACCCAGTTGATCGTTACTCCCATCGAAGTTGAAGGTCACCAGCAGTCCCTGTGACAAAACAAACACAGATTGTATTGTGATTTGTTATAAACCCACTCTACAAGTGATCCACAAAGCTTGACCCTCAAGGGCAACCAAGAGAAAGTTTTCAAAAGATAACCCTGGAAATGAAAATTAAATTTTCTATTGTAGAGTAGACATTTCAGAGCTGAAAAAGAATTTAAGTGCCTAGCAACTTGTTTACTTTTTCTCCAGATGAAAAATACTTTCTCTCCCTCCAAACCTTCCCTTTTTACAGCCACTGGCCTTCACGGCTGCAACAACATGTGCAACAGACAGAGATAGATTTAAGAGAAAAACAAAAGAAGAAAACAGCCTGGAGACCAGCTGCACTTTATATAGGCAGACAAAACACGTATGAAGAAGAATTTCTCATTTTGCTGCTCCCCAGGAAAAGAAGTGGAGAACAAAATTGGCACACTTTGAGCTACACTTTAGAAGAATTATCTGAGACTTGGTTTTGGGGTGTGCAGAGTATTCACAATGCCTGATAAAATTATTTTAACCTTTCACCAGTTCACACCTCACTCTGGCATTTATTTGAAGAAAAATTGAACTTTATATACAGGTCTTGAAAATCAGGGATAGAATAAAAAGCCAATGCTTTCAAAAATGAAGGTTTAAATCCACTGCAAATGTAGCCTTATTTTGAAGAAATTCAGCCAGCATCCCTGACTGTACCARTGTGTGTTGAGTTGATGCTATTTTGTATGTTTAGAAAACCTCACAGCTGAACCTGTGTGTTGTTTTAAACTCTTTTCCAATATACCTGGAAATCTTCAAACAAAAGATGCAATKAAGCATTTTTTGTGTCATGAACAKTCACTTCTTAGACAGCAAGTGTCCCACTTTGTGTTTAACCTTCTGCCTGCTGTCTGGCCACAGTCCCCTGTACAAGCAGGTACCAGATACAGATGTACATGACCAGCCAAGGTATTCCTGGAAATCACCAAGATACTCCACTCAGCAATGGTATTGAGCCAGACTGAATCAGTCCTCCACCACAGGTGGAGCAGTGTGTGTGTGACTCTTCCAGCAATTACAATTTCTAAGTAAAGCAGCCAAGTGTAGCAGCCAGAGGTTAAAAACTTTGGAGGGAAGCCATGAGACAGCGGGTTAAATGGATTTGATTCTCTRTTCTTTGCACATTCCCCTAGTTAGCATGTTTACCATCTGATCTAAGTCCTTCCACTGCATTAGCATACTATGATCTCCCCTGAGCCTTCTCAACATCCTAAATGCCTCATCACTAAGTCTTAAAATGAGAAGCTGAAGAATCCATGGAAAATCCTTCACTTTTTGTAAAAGTAACTGGACCATGAATTAATTCTCTGAGAGCCTCTTACTTCCTCTGCAAGAGGATTTACCTCAGGCAACACTTGGACAGTGGGCTATTTGAGAGCTAAACCTGGGAATGACAGAGCTCAGCCCAGCTCTTCTGATTTAACAAAAACAATCYGAATCTGGGCTGAGGAGCCACTCCTGATTTGTGTTGAACAGAGTAGCAAATGTTCRCATGCAAAATAATAAATTTTAGGGTGAGCAGAACAAACGATGCAGGGCCATCTTTTACAACCATTCATGTAATACAGCAGAACATTAGCTACAGAAATTAGTAGTCATTAGTCAAAATGATAGCGTGAGTGTATTAGGCTTTGTTAATCTTTATTAGTCTCTWAACAAACAGTATAAAAACAGCACTTGCAGGTTCAACCTCAAGTCTTTGATTACACATAGTGCTGTATTGCAGAAAACCCTCAAGGCTGACTGCTGCTCTTCCTGTGGGCTTTTAAAGCAAACAGAAATATCCTGAAAAGAAGCACTGAACTATGTTTTCTCACAAAATGAATGAATATAGAGACAGGTGAATGATCTTTCCCTGAATTTCCCGTGCTTAGATTACGGGCCCAAAAAGTGATGAACACCTTCTGCTGCTGAGATTTTCAAGGTCGAGCACTGAACCTGGTTCCCATTGATCTTAACTAAAAGCCTGTATCAAAAATGTCTGGATGGCTTTCAAAACTTCAAGCAATACCTCTCTGACCAAAGATTCACTTTTAAAGACTCCAGATGGATTTAAAAATACATATCCTTTACTATGGAAATTGTTCAAGCTGCATCAAAATCAGTGCAAATATGAAAATCCCATTTACTCAAGATATGTGTTTTAGCACTTCAGGTTATAACATCCTATTCATAGGCATCCCAATCATTAGATATTCTGACTACTCACAACTCACGCTAATGACAGATGAAATTTTTGATCTCTGCAGAATACTTAGTGATCAAGTATCAGCCAAACSAACTCTAAACAGCAAAAATGAGAGAACAAGGGTACAGAAAATCTGGGTTAGCTAAAACACCAGCCTGTGTTGCCAACCACTTGGCAGGCAGAAGTGTTGGAGCTGTGACATGCAGGGCAGCTGATGCTGCTAGATGATGTGGCTCATCTAGCTGCTTTACATCACACCCATCCTTCCCACRTTTGCTGATACAAACTTTTTGCCTCTCCCTTCAACACCTCCAGAGAACAGTAAAGCAGCAGCTGCTGCATTGTGTAACTAATACCCCCCCTATCTGATCCCAGAGGACAGCTTCATCTTAACACCATGCCATGGAGACAAAGTTACACTCCCTTCAAAGCCCTGGAAAATCCRAATTCTGTGCTAGCCAGAGATAACTGCTAAATGCCAGCACCAAATCCCCCTACACAGCATTTGGCATTTGATGTCCTACCTTTTCCACGTGCGTCCTCACAGTGCAAGATAATTGACAGYGATGCCTGCTGCTCACAAATATGTGTATATTTGTTATCTCTTCTTATGTGTGTATTTATGTGCACGYATATATATGCCTTGCATACGTAACTCCAAGAGCCTGTCCTAACCTATCAAACACTGTGGTAGAAGCTGGAGGCGGGGAACAAAAGCATATTGYGCAATGACAGAAAGTTTCTGGAGATCTCAATGCAAAGTATTCCACAGAAGACATGAAAGAACAGGTCAGCCCATCACGCAGGCTACCATTTGACTCACCCATTGCTTCAGTGGACACCAGTTTCCTTGTTTAGTTTGTCACTCGATTATTCAAAGCACAAAACTCCACATCTCTCCATAAATCACTGACAACGTAGTAAAGGAAGATGTATTCAACTGCRTCTTAATACATTTTAACAGTATTTGGGCTTTCAGGTAAGAAGTTCAGAGARGAAATACTCTCAAAACCTTATCTTTTCTCAGAACAGAGGGGCACATGACACTTTGTCAATCAGTTCATCATAACAATTTCTACACAGAAAATCTATGTAAATTTGATGGAGGTATATGTCCTATAACAGAGACAAAATCATTCAACAGTTATAGACCAAGCTTCTGCACTGCAAGGATGGTGAAGGGCTCAGAGGATTTTKCTTCCCAGCACTATTACAGACATACATCAGACAGGTCTCCTGTGTGCAATACAAGCAGTTTTCTTTGCCAAGCAGACCCAAGCGGGAAGCTCTCTGGAAGCAAGAATGATGTAYGTTTTCCAGCTCCACATTCTCCATTTCTGGGTATCACCACTTCATTCCTCCTCAGCCAATGAGAGGCTAAGGGCATCGTGGGGAGGATAGGGAAGAAGACAGTGTGTACCAAGACACCTGAAAAATGGTAGGAGAAAGGTAATGGGAAATATTTCGGAGCAATATCAATGAGTACTGAGGGCCAGAAAGGAAAGCAACAGCTTTCTGAGTTGCAAAGGCAAAGCAAGGAAAGGAATAGACCAYGCTGGAGAAGATTTTATGTCTCCATAGAGGCCATATGGCACCAGCAGRCAGGTTGAGAATTTTGGTCCAGCTGAACCAGAGAAAACTCTCCTTCCCTTGCCAAATTAGTATATTTGGTTTAATTCTAGGGGCCTGCTSTGCCTTCCTCTCCCTTCTTTCCTTTCCCACAACCCTGGTTATTCCCGTTGAACCCATCATCACCTGAACTTTTGACACTGTCTACTCAGGTTTCATACTTGGCAATAGACAAACAGTGGCAATAACTGCACTGGCAGGAAGTTAATTTTACTGAGCTACACTGGTCCCACAAGCTTCTTGAAACTGTTAAAGTGTTATGGTCTGAGTCACCACCTCTTTTCAAATTCGATGCCTTGCAATACCCCCATCCTCAGATGATTTTTTGTAGGAAGTAAACCTGTCCAACCTAAGGCAGCAGATAATCAAACACACTTGTCACCATTTCACAAGTTTCAGTTTGTACAACATTGTCTCAGCCCCCAAAACCAGGTTTCATTTTGTGTGCAAATAATATGTGACTTAGTCCAGCCTTGCTGATTTTCAGCAAAGTGGAAGTGAATCTTTTCTACCAAGTGTCTCTCTCCTGCTCAAGGCAAGCATCCAGCTAAGTGATTTCCCTATTACCAACAGCAGAGACATGACTGAGAAAGTACAGAACTAACAGTTTAATCCATCCAATCTTCAAAGATAAAGACAAATTCTATAGCAGAGGACAGTAGCAGACCCAGAGGCATGTTGTGAGCACTGAAGTGGAGTGGCTTCTTTGCAGGGCAGTCAAGAGAGAGCTTTTACAAAACCCAACCATACTAAAGATTGCACCATAGGACCAATCTATCTGACAGAAAACCATCCATTAAAACACCCCTGTTTAAGAAACAAAAAAGGAATAAACAATGAAAACAGATTATAACTTTCAGTTTGATTCTGGCAGAAAAAAACACCTAATCATAAATGTAAACTTCCTTTTGTAATTTTACTTCCCTTTGTTTTTGGCAAGCTCTGTATCTCAAGGTAATGATAGTTCTTGAGGAAGTCAGTCTCAAAATGGCTAGGAAAACAAACTGAAAAATAAATAAATAAATTGTGCAATGTTTGTGAGATACCTAAAGAAAATCTAAAAAGATTGTCAAGTTTCGTTGTGATATGCCCTGGTAATAATGAATCCACAGGRAAAGGACTCTCTTCAGTCAAGGCAAAGAAACTTCCTTATTTTTTTTTGCCATTTGCCCATTGGGTATGCATATTTATGATTAGCACAATTCAGTGATTAATATCCTCACCTTACAAATATGCAACAATCGTGCKTCTGCCATACCTGCAGCAGTCAGCTCCCGCAGCCTGCACGACAGAAACCTTGCCTTGCTCCCCATTCATTGCATTCAGGAAGGGCACCAAGGTGGCCTGCGGAGATTTACAATCAAAGGCTTCCTGGCCTGACCTTTACTCAGTTCTGAGGATAACACAAGMAAGCACCAAAGAGACTCCATATATAGCTGTAGAAATGCCAGAGCGCCATCAGAGGAGCACAGCCCTTAAATGGCAAAACTATCTASAAGATGAAAGCAAGTTTTTTTCCTACAAAGTGGGTAATTCTTGCCAAAACTTGTTGAATTCTATGGGGCCTTTCATTTTCAGGAGTTTTCACTGGAAAGGAGTCATCAAATTCTTAAAGCCAAAAGCCTCTATTTATAAAACTAAAGAAATGAGAGAAATTWGTCTTAAGGAGGTTTCAAAACATCAGTTCCACTTTCAGCTCTAGGCATTGGCAGGAAAGCRGAGAAGTCTGATTTTCAGAAAATACAGTCAGCCTGCTATATTCTTCCAGAAAAAGAAAACTGGTCCCTGGAGTCACTGTTGCACCTCATGGGTCAGGCCACGCCAGAGAGCATACGAGTGCCTGAAATCACATAATGGGAACAAGAAAAGTGTCTTCTCCTGCAGTAGAAGGCATAAAAATGGACCTGGATGACTGTTCAGGCACACAGACCCACACAGCCTCCATGTGTCACCCCTCCTGTGGGAACAAAACGTTTGAATCAGAGCTGCCTCTGCTTATGCAAGGTCCGGGCTCCTCCTGTCTGTAAATGGCTGGGAAAGGGCAGGAACTGCCACACGGCGGGACAGCTTCCAAAACTGCCTCTTACCACATTTTTTGGACCCGTGGGATGGACTAAAGTGAAAAACCCTTTAGGAGATACTTCAGGAAAAAAGCCCCTGCTTTATCCTAGCTAYGCAGTGGAAATGAGGAGAGCATAGCAATAGGGCTGATGGCCAGCCCCAAGGACATGCCGAYCCACAGGCTACTCCTGGAAAGCCTATGTGACTGTCCCGTCATCCCTCATTGCTGAAGGAATGAAGGAGTGGGGCCAGAAGATAATTTTCCTGTCTCATCTTCTTAGATGGAGAACTCCTCCAGGCACAGCCAGAGCTGCCAGTCCCCGAAGTGAGGGGCAGCAGGGCAGCCCAATCTTTGGGCTGGGGAAAGAATAGTCCAGGAGACAGCTGAGAGGGGAMCTCATCAATGTGTATAAATATCTAAAGTAGGGGTGTCAAGGGGATGGATCCAAGCTCTTCTCCTAGTGCCCAGCAATACCACACGAGCAATGGGCAGATACTGATGCACAGGAAGTTGCACCTCAACAATAYGAACTTCTTTATTGTGCTGATGACCACACATGGAACAGGTTGCCCAGAGCAGTTTCCCTCACTGGAGATATCCCAGCACCATCTGGACACAATCCTGCGCCATGCGCCCAGGGATGACCCTGCTTGAGCACGAGGTTGTTGTGCCAGATGACCCACTGTGATCCCCTTCCAACCTGACCTATTCTGTGATAGGCTGGGAACTCAGCTTGGGGCTAGCAGGATTGAGGCACAGCCGGCTCCGCCTCAGATTTGCACTCGCGGGGTTCATTTCTTCAATGGATTTTTTAGGTCTATTTCCAGGMGAGACGCGAAAGGGAATAAAATGGCGGCCGGGCTAAACATCCCCTCAGCGGCCCCCAGGGGGCGCGGCGGGACCCGGCCCCACCCCGCTGTCCAACATGGCGGCGCCCGCTGCGGCTTCACCCGCCGGGGAGAACGGGCGGCGCCTGCCAGGAACCGCCGACTTCCGSCGCCCGCCCCTTTCCTGGAGGGCCGGCCCTCCGCGCCATGCCCACGCCGGGAGCCGGCGGCGTGAAGGGAGGCGGCGCCCGCCGGTGCCGCTGGGCTGGGGCTGCGYGGAGAAGCCGCTCCTTTAGCGTCCCGCGGGGACTGCTTTCTGGCTGAAGTCGCCGGCGCAGGTGGCGTGAGGGCGGGCGGCCCTCGCTGGTGGGCGCCGGAGCGGAGCGAGGCCCGCCCGGCCTGAGGGGGATGCGCGGGTAGYCCGCGCCCGCAGCCAGCCCAGCCCAGTCCCGGTGGTCGCTGCGGAGCTGGCGTCAAGCGGCCACAAGATGTTCAGCTGGCTGGGCACCGACGACCGTCGGAGGAAGGACCCGGAGGTGTTCCAGACGGTCAGCGACGGCCTGAAGAAGCTCTACAAGACCAAGCTGCTGCCGCTGGAAGAACACTACAAGTTCCACGAGTTCCACTCGCCCGCCTTGGAGGATGCCGACTTCGACAACAAGCCCATGGTGCTCCTCGTGGGGCARTACTCCACGGGGAAGACCACCTTCATCAGGTAAAATCCCGCTGCCTGCCGTGCCCCATCCCAGGCATGCCTGCACWCTCGACGCCCGGGGTTGGGGTGGGGCAGAACGTGCCTCTGCTACCTGTGCTGTGGCTTAAAACCTCTTTTGTCACCCTCTTCGTGTCCCCTCAGCAGCTTTTCATTGAAAAGTTTACTCAAACGCAAAGCATTCCTTCGGAAGGACAGGGTGGTGTAAGATGTCCCATGAAAGACCGACGTGGCAAGAAGTAGCCCAGGGCAGGGCTGAGGAGTACAGGCAGGGCAGGAGTGTGGAGATGTGAGTCACTGGGGCCCTCCGGGGCCGTTCAAAGGGCAAAGGTTTTGGGAAGCCCGGCGCGGGGCATTCCCGTGCCCGCACTGCGCAGGTTGACCCTTATAGTAGCCATTCTTTTCAATTTGATGTCGCTTGTGGTGGTGAGGAAGCTTCAAAGTGGGTTCTTCAGTGTGCAGTGGTCTCTGTTTCATGCTTGTGTCTGTCTCTCTCTGCCCTGTCCCAGAGACAATGCTCAGAGCCCACTTGGAGAAGCATGTGTGCTTGCGCACAGAGACCTGCCCCTCTTTAGGGCTGCAGAAGTAAAGCCCTGTTTTAACTGTGTCCTGGTCAGACAGGATGCTGGGAGCAGCAAGTTCCTTTCGAACTGTGAAGAAAGAGCAGCTGCCAGCAGTTCTTTCATTTCGATGATGTGAMACTGTCGCAGAGAGGGTTAAACTTTTCCAGCTGGACTTGGTTGCAGGGGTCTCTGTTCAGCCATGCTGCTAGTTCAACTTGYAGCAGCCTTTCCCTTGGGATCATAGCTGAAGCTGTGCTGTCCGTATTTCCTATGTGATTCATAAGCTAAGCGTTAAATTCCAGCCTTTTTCTGGTGTGGCTGTGTTGAAATCTGTGGAATTACCCCAGTGTAAATCTGGACGTGAGCCACAGGCAGCCAGCCCTTTGTTCTGCCAGTATTTCTTGGTGAAGGAGGGAACTGCAGAGAGTAGAGAGAGGTGAATCGGTGAATCAAATGGACTGTACCTCTAAAGGAGTGACCTTGAGAAATGCAGGAGCTTTTTTTTTTTTTATGTGCTGTAATATTCCTGCTGCTAAATTTCCTGGTCAGGAGCCAAGAACAGAGTGCATTTCTGCTACCTTGGCATGTACCTGGCAAACAAAGTTGAAGAGTTAACAGGCTTTTCTCATATGAGCAGATCAGGTGTATGGTGAAGGGGTGCAGAAGATCCAAAGAAGCATTTTASACGTTTGCAAAGGGAGTTACTCTTCTGAAAAATACACAGGATAGCACAACTGCCYGGTTCCACCCCAGATTTTTGTTCTGTGACTTGGTACCAAACCTGTTTGAAAAGCTTTTTCTGTCCTCTGATTTACAGACACTCAGACCCCGATYATGAGGAGGTTACTGAATTCCTGATAAGGGTATCTAACTAAAGCAGTCTCATTCTTTTCTCTGGATTGCCAGCATCAGTGTTTCCCCGCAGTCTCACCTGCATGCTGTTAGCAGAGACTTCCTGCCTTTGCCCCTCTCTGTTCGGGGAAGTCCTTTTTCTGTAAGCCTCGGCCTCTTTTGCAGGAAGTTTGGGTGCCTAAAGCATGTTCCAGGGCAAAAGAAGATTGAATCTTTCCTCGTGGGATGGCAGCAACAACCTCTTTGCTGTCAGCAAGAGGATCTGAGTCTGTCTAACAGCTGCTTTTCACTCGTGCTTGTGTCCACTTCTCTGGGCAAAGGGCTGGGATGAGCCTACACAGAGACTGGGGCCAAGCAGAAGTTCTGTTTCACAGGAGTGCCAAATGTACCTGAAAAGGCCTGCCAGAAAGACAGTCTTCTGTTTAAAATAGTGCCTAAGAGGGTGAAAGTTGAGAACTCTCACAGAACCCCCGGGCCTCCAACAGTAGGACAATTGTGAGAGAGTCTGTTACTCCAACGTGTTCCCAAAGGCCAGAAAGCCTCGTGTTGCTCGTGATAGGCTTCCAGCATGAGCTTTCAGGCACTGGTCATTAAAGAGCTGGGATAAGCACCAGATTAGCATCCAGAGTTATTGTGGGAAGGCAAGTGGGAGCTAAAGCTCAGGGCAGGGAGGAGTTAAAAGGGGATGGGGGAGGAAGTGGGAGGGTTGACAACCATTCTGTCTTAGCAGTAGAGTGAAGCAAGAAACAGYCTCTGGACATTCCTTCCATAATCTTGTCAGGATGGGGGATAATTAGTGTTATCCTTACGAATCAATTCCACTCTTAAATTGCATCCTGCTTGTACTGCCATGCAATTTAGGGAGATGACTTAATGCCACTAAAAAAAC